>NC_061121.1:195248798-195325203 GCF_002878395.1 Capsicum annuum
ACATATATACGTTACATATTATACTGCTTTAAAAGATATACACACATTTATACATTCAATATATACTACTTAATATATTACTTTAAACAAAATATATACAACATATATACATTACATATTATACTACTTTTAAAAATATACACATATGTCAATACTAGTAGTTTAAGTAATATTTGCTATCATTATTTTTCAATATATCATATATGCTTATTATGCTTATGTAAAGTTTGATAGTAATATATATAAAGTATTTAATTCATATAAGATATTCAATTTAAATGAAAAAACTATGTAAAGAGTGGATGAACCTTGTATTTGGTTGATTGCAAAATCATTAAAAACTTATAAGTTACAAGATTGCAATTACGTCACACTAATTTCACAAAGTTAAATACTTAAATTGAAATATAAAAAATTCAATAGATTAAATGATTAATTGACAATTCTACAAATTTTGCATCATTTTTTTCAATTCATTCTTGTTAATATTAATGAGAATTGACGAAGGACTATCAAAATCCATGGGGCTAAAGCCATGCATTGAACTTGATTTTGTTAATTTCTCCCTTGAATTCATAATTTCTTCAAGATCTTGTTTGTCTGTCGGCCCCACGTCCATTCTTTGATTTCTTTATTCCATTCTAATCCAGTCTCTAAGGCAAAATAGAGAATTCATGGCATTGCCTTTCAATGAGTGTCGGTTGTCTCCAACTGCTCATCCTTGATTTAAAGCTCTCTCTAATGCAACGGTTGACATTGGAACATTCAATATATCTCTACGTAATCTTGAAAGTATAGGATATTGTCTTTTATTCTTCTTCTACCAATCCAGCATGTTGATCCTTGTTCTACGATCTTCTGTAGGTTGTCTAAGATAATACGTAAGCTCTTCCTGACAAATGACTCTGGGTGCTGAAAGCAACACCCTAATTCAAATATTTAAATAAAAAACATAATCAAGAAAACTACTATGTATCTGTTTTTTAGAAGATGATGGCTCCTCGGGAGGGTGGGGAGAGGGAGTTTGAGTAATATGTGCCTATAAAGCATTATCAAGTAAATCAGCATAATGATTGTATAATGACTTGATGTAATTGTTCACATCAGACATAGAAGTAAACATAGAAGGTTTTTCTTCGAGCTGTATATCTAAAACATTATAAATAATAAAAGTAAATTCGGACGTAGTACTATATTTCATACATGAATTTATTATAGCACCAACCAAGTAATAGGAAAAAATAGATAAAAATATTTTAAAAAATTTTCAGTCATTACATCAATAGCATCTTCATAACCTGATTTATTTTTATATTCGTTAAGAAATAAAGAAATGTAAGCTAAATAAGCTAAAATATTACAAACAATAGGATAATAAGCAGCAGAAAATTCAATCATAGTTCGATAATTTTTTTTCAAAAATTTAACAACATCATCAATCAAACCCAATCTGAATCATGTAACATACACTCAGGAAAAGAATCAAAAAATTGATTAAAAGTGGTAGTAATAGAAACTTTATAAATAAGGCAAGTTTTTTAAAAAAAAGCATAAATAGCATTCCATCTAGTATCTACTTCTTCAGACATTAATATTGGTCTAACTCTACTTTGATGATATTTAATTTTAAATTCTGCAAGTCTAAGCTTTCTATGATTTCCTTGAATAAAGCCGAACGCAAGCCTAACTTTTTCAATACCAAGCTCAAAGTAATCAAGATCATCATTTACAATTAAATTATATCTATAACAGTGGGAAAGTTCAACTTTTAATAATTCAACTACAGCCATGTTATTAGATGCATTACAAAAAGATAAACATAAAACTTTATTTTCAATACCATAATATCTTGCAACTTTTGAAATAGATTCAAAAATAAATTTTTCAGTGTGTCTATGGTTTTCATTATAAAAAAAATGCTAAAATCCATTTTTGCAAAGCAAAATTACTATCTATCCAATGATAAGTAGTTGTTAAATAATTATTTTTATTAACAACACGACCAAGATCAAAAGTTAGAGAAACTCTACACGGAAGATTTTTTAATAATATAGATAAATTATAAACATATTATGCATGGAGTCTAAAAATATCGGACTAACAAGTACTTCTAGGAATAGCTTCAAACATAGGATTATAAATTGCTTGAATATAATGAATAAAAGCTTCCGAAGAAGCAAAAGAGAAAGAAAAACAATCCATAACTATCATTTTTGCTAAATCTTCACAATCCTTCATTTTATTATAATTCTGAAGTAATTTACCGATTTTTGTGTCCAATCTAGTTTGAGTTGGGCTCTAACAGTCCCCCACCTTTTGCCGCAACTAGCTCTATTGGTGATTTTCTTGCAAATGTCTCATCAACTAGCCCTTACCCCTTTTATTACCTCTGGTCTTATGCTCATATAATTCCTGACATTGCATTGCACCTTAGTAGTTCCTTCTACACGAGTATAAAATTGAACCACAATACTAGTTTTTTTTTATGAAATTTTGCAGGGGGTTGGGGAGGAAGATTACCCGATTTAGATCGAATATTAATATTTCCAACTTCGGGTGTATCACTATTAGCATTATCATCTCCATCTAAATCAACTACATCTACTTCATTCTCTTCTTCTATACCATGATTTTCTTAAGCTTCAAAAAAATTAATATTGGGAGCACCTACACCTCTTTCATTCTCAAAGGGTTCGCTAATTGGTACCGGATGCCCATAGTATATCGAGTACTTGAACTACCTCTACCGAAGCCGAAATTAATTAGCTTTTTTACAAACATTTTTGGGATAAAAATTTCTAACAATTTTACCGACTTTTCTTAATTTATCCATAGTACAAATTAAACTAAAAAATATTTAAAAAACACAAAAATAATAGAAATAAATATTCAACAAAATAATACACTAATTAAAAATTAAAAGTTAGAGATGGAATAACAATACCAAATTTTTGAAGTAGTTGAAAGTTGAGAGGCTTTTGAAACATCCACTTTATATTTGTAATTGTATAATAACAAAATAAAATTGAGCACTTTATGAGATAATTAGAATAACTGAGAAAAATTGAGAGAATGAGATTGTAAGTTGTGTGAAAAAAGGTTGAAATTTTAAGATAAACAGATTGAAATAGGATTTATATAGACCCTTAACATAGCATATCTAAAGAATAATATTAAACCAACTGAAAACTTGATACACCCTGGGTTTTTGGCCCTTGAAAAATTCTTAAGCTTTGAACTCACTGTCCTAGTAACGACTTATCATACAAGCCATATGGTGTGGTTACAGGTTAGGTGACACTAGTAATAAGGTGTCCAGTAAATGGTGGTTGGCATTCTTCTATGGTAAGAAATTGGTGGCACAAGTCGTTAGTAGTAGTGACGAGTTGTTAGGACGATCCTTAATCAAATCAAAAACTTAGTAACTTAACTTGGATCTGAGTACGGGTGACTTACTAAGATCCGTGAGGATAGGTTGCGAGTGGAAGGATTGAGTCATATGTTACCCAACGTCCAATCCCCTAGATTCTGTCTTGGGTACGACTAGACCATACGAGTCATATGGTCAGGTGTAATACCCCGTACTTTTTTCTAGCTTGAAATCATCTCAAGAATGTTAGAAACTTACTTTGAAAGATGAATCCATTTTTGTACACGTGGAATTTCTAAGTTTTTCACTTTTTGTTAAGTGGGAAATTGAATAAGCTTTCCATCGATACCCATTATGTCAAAATCTATCATCGGAAGAGAAAGTTATGGCCGAAATACAGAAGGTAGTTAAAACTACCCAGGTGCAACGGTGAGACCCGACGGACCATCGAGCTAGCAATGGACCGTCGCCCAAGACGTCACAGCAGAGGCAGTGATACCATATTCTATCTAAGTGCGATGAATCAGGCCGATGGACCATCGAGCTAGCGACAGACAGTCGCCCAAGCCATTGTAGGAGAGGCAATGAACCCCTATTCTGCCCAGGTGCGACGGTCAGGACCGACGAGCCGTTGACCAAGTGACGGACCATCGTACACTTCATTCAGCTATTTAAAGTCGTTTTTAAAAGGGATTTTTTTTGATCTTTTACCACCCCTTTTTATACCTAGTTATATCAGACCAAGGCTCATAAATTCATTATTCTTCTGCAACATCAAATTAGGATTTTCTCTTAAAGATAATCTCCAAGAACAAGATCCAAATAATTCTTCAAGAAACTAAGAGATTCCAAGTTCTTCAAGTCCAAGAATTTCAAGAAACTCACAACCTAGATATGTCATGTGTTGATTCATGGGTTCCTTTCACCCATAAAACTCAAGAATCTCTTTTCAAAATACAAGATTTATGTATTTATGAATGTTCATGATTTAAATATAATTGAAATTCATGTTCATGATGTTGTGGGGTTTTGATTCATGTTTTAAATTCCATATTCCAATGATTGATCCTAGTATATGATGATTTGCATAATAATCATGATAAACCCTTCAAATTTGCAAATTCATCTATGCAACCATGACAATTAGATCTATTGATGATGGTATACCCAAAGTATATTCCCCATGTATTTGATTAAATGCCAATGTGAAGGAAAAGTGCCATACTTGTGTGATAATATGAAATCCCCATTTATGTACAAATTTATGCATGTCAAATGTTTGATGAAATGATTTAATTAGTGAATTATGGATACATGTGTAGCCCTTGTGGTGCTTTAGAACTTGTACTTTATGAAATCTCCAACTTATTATATTTTGGATTGTTGATGTAGGTCATGTATTCAAGAAAGTCATGCTTTGTCAGTTTCTTCCCGTCGAGTCCTGGGGGTACTTATACCCAAAAATTTAGCTGTGTGCCTAGAATTAGTATCATGTTTTCAAGATACTGTTAGTCAAGTCATGATCCATAGAAATCAGTCAGTCTCATGACTTAGGAAAACTCAGTAATCTTAGTAGTATTCTATCAGTCAACAAAACTCAGTTAACTCAGTCTAGTTCAGTTCAGTTAATCAAGTTCAGTGTCTATTCAGATGGGAGTAGAAATTAGCATCGAGTGAACCCAAGGATAGGAACCCACCTGTTATATGAGGGTGTGATTCTTAGAAGCAATCCTTGCATTCCATAACTACGTAGACAACGTAGGTTGAGACATCATATCCTGTTATATGAGGGTAGATGAGGTGGCTCAACCTATTAATGAGGGTTCCCACTATTCTCACTAGAGTCACCTATTATATAAGGGTTACTCACAGATTAGCCTTACCAGTGGCAAGGTATTGACACCCTTCTAATTAGGGTTACAGATTGGACCCCAACTCAGCTATATTGTATTATTTGGGGCATGTCATTAGATAACTACTTCCTATAGTTTTAGTTAAAGAATCAAGACTGTAAGATACAGTCATTCAGTCTCAGTAATAGAACTCAGATAGTTCTACAAAATTCAGGACTGTCAGATACAGTCAACTCAGAATAGAACAGAACTCAACTAGTTCCATCAGAAACTAGACTGTCCGATACAGTCGCTTAGTATTAGTTATTTTAGTTATACAGTTATTAGTATCTTATGTTATCATTACTGAAATTTAGTAATCATGTTAGTACGAACTTAGTTATAGTTATTATGTATTTATGCATGTATTCTCATGTTCATGTTATTCAGTTAGTTAGTATAGTTCATGCATGTGAACCCTTTGCATTCAACCTACCTCACGTGCATACCATTATATTCAAACGTACTAACACATTTGAGTTATGGTGTTTTATACCATAGTTTCAGAAGCACGAGCTCCAGAGCATCAGTAGCATTCCAATCTCAGCAGTCAGAGTTAGCAGTGAGTCTTCATCCTTCGTGGACATGACCATTACTTTATTATCTCATTAATTAATTTATTTTAGTAGTTGGAGTTACTTGGGGACATATCCCATCAACTTCTTATTCAGACATTTAGAGGCTTTTAGACTAGCACGTTCAGACAGTTATGTTAGTTGTTTTGGTATTGACATACCATATCTTCAGATGTTAGTTTTTATTAGATCTTTAAAACTTATGGCCTTTCAGCCTTTATTTCTGTATTTATATAGTATATTATGCAGTGTACAGGTATAGATATCAGTCATGGGTTAGCTTGTGGTCCTTCGGAGTCATGAGCACTGTGTAGCATTCTAGGTGCCAAATTCGGGTCGTTACAAACTTGGTATCAGAGCCTAATGTTCAATAGAGTCCTATGATGTCTGAAAGTCACATCTGGTAGAGTGTTATACTTGGGTGTATTGCATGCCACATTTATGTGCAGGAGGCTATAAGATGTTTTAGGAACAATTTTTCTACCTTCAATATTCATGTCCTGCCAGTGAGCATAAGCTCAAGCTAATCTCTCAGTCTAATCTTTTTATCCCTTTCTTCTACAGAACATACCTCCTAAAATAAGAAATAAGAATCAGTCAGCCCCACAGCCCAAAGATCCTTTGGACGAACATATTTCTTATGCAGAGTTCAGAGCTGTATTTACTACTCTTGCTCAGTCCTTTCCTGCTCAAAATGAATGATAAGCTGTCGTTCCGGCCAACCCAGTGGCCAATTCAGCTGCAGCCAGGATTTGGGACTTCACCCGAATGAATCCTCCATCCTTTCTCGCGTCTAAGTCAGATGAGGACCCTTAGGTATTTCTTGATCAAGTTCAAAAAGTTATGGATTTCATGGGGGTTACTTCTAGTGAGAGTACGAATTTAGATGTATATCAGTTGTATGATATTGCTCACACTTGGTACAAACAGTGGAAGTCAGAGAGGGCTGTAGATGGAGGTCCTATTGAGTGGGAGGAGTTTGCTACTGCATTCTTAGATAGATTCTTTCCCCTAGAGATGAGAGAAGCTAAATGTTTAGCATTTATCAACCTCAGGCAAGATAACATGACGGTGAAAGAGTATTCTCTTAAGTTTACTCAATTATCCAGATATGCTCTTCATGTGGTTGCAGATAGCAAGGCTAAGATGAGTAAGTTTGTTTCTAGGGTGAATGATAGTGTAGTCAATGAGTGCAGGCCTACGATTTTGAATAATAACATAAACATAGCCAGGCTTATGACCCATACTCAGCAGATAGAAGAGCAAAAGATTAAGATGATGGAGAGGCAGAATAAGAGAGCAAGGACATATAGTTTCAACTTTTCTCAGCCCAAATCAGAAGGAGGAAACCATTCTTATTTTTGTCCAAAGTCAGCAGTTCCAATTCCTTCTTCAGCTAGCAATCCAGTTCCTAGATTCAGAGACGGTAATAGAGATAGAGTGCTGGGCTCTAAGTCTTAGGGTAGTATTAGTAGCGCCCACACCTATCCTCTTTGCCAGACTTGTGGCAAGCACCATCAGGATATTTACAGAGCTGATAGTGGTATTTTTTTTGGATGTGGCAAGCCAGGCCACAGATTTAGAGACTGTCCTTAGCCAGGTACTCAAAGTCAGCAGAACTATTCCCTAACTCAGTTCGGTCACCTAAACCAGCAGGGTGCCACCTCCATTGCTACTAGTGGGCAACGTCTAAATCAACTTTATGCTCTCCAGTCCCAGCAAAATCAGGAAAATTCTCCTGATATGGTTACTGGTACGTTAGAGATCTTTCATGTGCATGTTTCTCTTTTCTAGATCTAGGAGCTCTTTTGTCTTTTGTTACTCCCTATATAGCAGAAGATTTTGGAAACAGTGCCAAAATTCTAGAAGAGCCCTTTTCAGACTCTACCCCAGTGGGTAAAACTATCCTAACCCGACGGGTATACAAGAATTACCCGATTATGATATTTCAAAAAGTCACTTCAGCAGACTTAGTCGAATTAGAGATGACTAATTTTGATGTCATTCTCAGCATGGATTAGCTTTATTCCTACTATGCCACAGTCGACTACAAAAATAAAATAGTCCAGTTCTAGTTTTCAAATGAACCTGTCCTAAAGTGGAGGGGTAGTACTTCAACTTTCAGAGGTCATCTTGTTTCTTACCTTCAGGCATGGAGAATGATATATAAAGGATGTGTCTATCATATTTTCGAGTTAAGGACACTAGGTCCAAAACTCCCAATCTTGATTCAGTCCTAATTGTGAATAAATATCTAGATGTCTTTCTCGGATATCTTCCAGGGATTTATCCTGAAAGGAAAATAGAATTCGATATTGATCTTCTTCCAGATACTCAGCCTATATCTATTTTGCTATACAGAATGGCACCAGCAGAACTCAGAGAATTGAAAGAGCATTTGAAAGATCTCCTAGATAAGGGATTCATCAGACCGAGCGTGTCCCGATAGGGCGCACTAGTCTTATTCGTGCGCAAGAAAGATGATTCTCTCAGAATATGCATTGATTACTGTTAGCTCAATAAAGTCATGGTCAAGAAAAAGTATCTTCTTCCCAGAATCGATGACTTGTTTGACCAACTTCAGGGTGCCAGCTATTTTTCTAAGATAGACCTCAGATCAGGCTATCATCAGCTCAGAGTCAGAAAATGTGACATTCAAAAAATAGCTTTCTGTACTCGGTATGGTCACTTTGAATTCTTAGTTATGTCCTTTGGTCTTACTAATTCCCCAATAGCTTTCATAGACTTAATGAACCGTGTGTTCAAGCAGTAATTGGACATGTTCATCATAGTCTTAATAGATGATATTCTGGTCTGTTCCCACAGTGAGCGTGATCATGTAGACCATCTCAGAATCATACTTCAAACTCTCAGAGATCATCAGTTGTTCACCAAATTCATTAAGTGCAAATTTTGGCTAAGGTCAGTAGCATTCCTTGGTCATATCATTTTCAGTGATGGAATTAGGGTTGATCCTCAAAAGATCGAAGCGGTAAGAAACTGGCCCATACTTGTCTCTCCATCAGATATTAGGAGTTTTTTGGGTTTGGCTGGCTATTACAGATGGTTTGTTAAGGGATTTTTGTCTATTGTATCCCCTATGTATAGATTGACTCAGAAGAAAGTCAAGTTTTAGTGGTCAGATCCTTGCAAGAAGAGTTTTCAGGAGTTGAAGACTCGATTCACCTCAACTCCAGTCTTAGCTCTTCTACATGGTGCAAATGGGTTCGTAGTGTGTTATGATACATCCAGAGTAGGTTTAGGTTATGTCCTTATGCAGCATGGTAAGGTCATAGCCTATGCATCCAGATAACTTAAACCCCATGAGAAGAATTATCCTACTCATAATCTTAAGTTAGCAGCTGTAGTATTTGCCTTAAAGATCTAGAGACATTGTCTATACGGATTTCATGTAGTTGTGTTCACAGATCATAAGAGCCTTTATTATGTATTTTCTTAGAAAGATGTCAAACTTCGTCAGAGAAAGTGGTTAGAGCTCTTGAAAGATTATGACATGAGTGTCCTTTATCATCTGGGCAAAGACAATGTCATGGCTGATGCTTTCAGTAGATTTTCTATGGGTAGTACTATTCATGTTGAGGACAGTAAGAAGAAGTTAGCTTAAGAAATCCATCAACTTGCTAGACTAGGCATTCGCCTAGTCGATTCATAGGAGGGTGACATATGGGTTCAGAGTAGTTCAGAATCATCTCTAGTTTCCTAGGTGAAAGAAAAGCAAGATAGAGATCCCAGTCTAGTCAAGTTGAAAGAGTCAGTCAGGGATCAGAAAGTTGAGGTTTTCACCCAAGGGGAAGATGGTGTTCTATGTTGTTAGGGTCATCTATGTGTTCCAGATATAGATGAATTAAGGCAGCAAATTCTTGCAGAAGCGCATGGTGCGTGCTACTCTATTCATCCAGGGGCCACTAAGATGTACCACGACTTATGGGAAATCTATTGGTAGAGTAGGATAAAGAGAGATATTGCAGAGTTTGTGGCTAAGTGCTCTATATGTCAAGTTATATCAGAAGCCTAATAGGTCCATGCAGGAGTTCAGTATTCCTACTTGGAAGTGGGAAGAAGTAAACATGGACTTTGTGATGGGTTTTCCTCATACTTATCACAAGCATGATTCAGTTTGGGTCATTGTAGATAGGATGACCGAATCAACTTATTTTATTCTACTCTATACCTTGTATTCAGCTGAGGATTACGTCAAACTATACATCAGAGAGTTGGTCAGATTGCACGGTGTTTCATTATCTATTATCTCATACAGAGGTACCCAGTTCACCTTTCATTTTTGGAAAACATTTCAAAAGGGTCTTAGTACCCAAGTTTATCTCAGTACAACCTTTCATCCTCAGACAGATGGTCAAGAATAAAGGATCATTCAGACTTTAAAAGATATGCTAAGGGTATGTTTAATCGATTTCAAGGGTAGTTAGGATGACCACTTGCCTTTGATTGAGTTTGCATACAACAATAACTATCATTTCAGTATTCGGATGGCTCCATTCAAAGCTTTTTATGGTAGGAGATGTAGATCTCCAATCGGTTGGTTTGAAGTTAGTGAGGCCTCTGTCATATGGCTTGACTTAGTATTCAATGCCTTAGAGAAAGTCCAGTTGATCAGAGAAAGACTCTGGGCTGCTTAGAGCCGACAGAAGTCTTATACAGATGTGCGTAGAAAGGATCTCGAGTTTGAGATTGGATATTATATCTATCTAAAGATCTCTCCCATAAAGGTAGTGAATAGATTCAGCAAGAAGGGAAAGATCAATCCCCGATATGTCGGTCCTTTCAAAATTCTCAGTCATTTTGGCAAGGTAGCGTATGAGCTCGAACTACCTTCAGATTTAGCCTCAGTTCATCCAGTCTTCCATGTCTCTTTGATCAAGAAGTGCATAGGTGACCCAACAGTTGTAGTCCCTATTTATAGCATAGATGTTTAGAAAGGCCTCTCTTATGAAGAGATTCTAATCAAAATCCTAGACTATCAGACTTGTAGACTGAGGAACAAAGAAGTCCCTCTAGTTAAAGTTCTTTGGTGAAATCAGTCCGTTGAGGGATCTACTTGGGAAGCAGAAGCATATATGCGTACTAAGTATCCTCAGATTTTCTCCGATAACTTAGATCAAGCTTAAGGTAATATTTCTCCTTAATCTTTTCAATTTCGTGTTCAGATTTCAGTTACAAGCTTGGTATCCATTATAAGTTCAGAATTCCTTTATAAACTTGGTATTAAATACCATTGCATATTCAGTCATGCATTCACGTACCAGTTCAATCATATAATCATGCATCAGATATGTATTCTCATTATGAGAAACTTAATTTGTCAGAACACTCAGTCATGCATTCATGAATTAGTTACACATGCATTAGGTAAGCGTGTTTAGTATGATATATTCAGTTTTCAGTCATGTCTGTCATGAAATTATATTTTTGTCATTTATGTTCAGTATGTACGTTAGTTCATCTTTATCCTCTCTCGCTCATTCTTATTTGAGGATGAATGTTCTCAAGGGGGAGAATTGTAATACTCCATACTTTTTTCTAGCTTGAAATCATCCCAAGAATGTTAGAAACTTACTTTGAAAGATGAATCCCTTTTTATACACATGGAATTTCTAAGATTTTCACTTTTTGTTGAGTGAGAAATTGAATAAGCTTTCCATCGATACCCATTCCATCAAAATCCATTATCGAAAGAGAAAGTTATGGCCAAAATAAGAAGGTAGTCCAAACTGCCTAGGTGCGACGATGAGAGCCAACGGACCGTTGAGCTAGTGATGGACCATCACCTAAGCCATCGCAGCGGAGGTAGTGAGACCACATTCTGCCTAAGGGAAATGGCTTAGGCCTACGGACCATTGAGCTAGTGATGGACCATCGCCCAAGCTGTTGTAGAAGAGGTAGTGAACCCCTATTCTGCCCAGGTGTGATGGTCAAGACCGATGGACCATCGACCCAGCAACGGACCGTCGCATACTTCGTTCAACTATTTTAAGTCGTTTTTAAAAAGGGCTTATTTGGTCTTTTACCACCCCTTTTTATGCCTAGTTATATCATAGCAAGGCTCATAAGTTCATTATCCATCTGCAACATCAAATTAGGGTTTTTTCTCAAGAATAATCCCCAAGAACAAGATCCAAATCATTCTTCAAGAATCTAAGAGATTCGAAGATCTTCAAGTCCAAGAATTTCAAGAAACTCATAACCCAGTTATGTCATGTGTTGATTCATGGGTCCCTTTCACCCATGAAGCTCAAGAATCTCTTTTCAAAATACAAGATTTGTGTATTTAGGAATGTTCATGATTTAAATAGAGTTGAAATTTATTTTCATGATATTGTTGGTTTTTGATTCATGTTTTAAATTACATATTCCAATGATTGACCCTAGTATATGATGATTTGCATAATAATCATGATAAACCCTTCAAATTTGCAAATTCATCTATGCAACCATGACAATCAGATGTATTGATAATAGTATAATCAAAGTATGTTCCCCATGTGTTTGATTAAATGCCTATGTGTAGGAAAAGTGCCATACTAGTGTGATAATATGAAATCCCCATTCATGTACTAGTTTATACATGTCAAATGTTTGATGAAATGATTTAGTCTATGATTTATAGATATATGTGCAACCCTTGTGGTTCCTTGGAACTTGTACTTCATGAAATCTCCAACTTATTATATTATGTATTATTGATATTGGTCATGTATTCAAGAAAGATATGCTTTGTTAGTTTCTTCCCATCGAGTTTTGGGGGTACTTGTACTAAAAAATTTAGCTGTGTGCCTAGAATCAGTGTCATGTTTTCAAGATACTCTCAGTGAAGCCATGATCCATAGAATTCAGTCAGTCTCATGACTTAGGAAAACTCAGTAATCTCAGTAGTATTCCGCCAGTTAATGAAACTCAGTTAACTCAGTCTAGATCAATTCAGTTAATCATGTTCAGTGTCTATTCAAATAGGAGTAGAAATTAGCATCGAGTGAACCCAAGGATGGGAACCCACCTTTTATATGAGGGTGTGATTCTTAGAAGCAATCCTTGCATTCCAGAACTACATAGCCAGTGTAGGTTGAGACATCATAACCTGTTATATGAGGGTAGATGAGGTGACTTAACCTGTTATATAAGGGTTCGTACCGTTCTCACTAGAGTCACCTGTTATATAAGGGTTACTCCCAGATTGTCCTTACCGGTGGTGCGATATTGACACCCTTCTAATTGGGGTTATAGATTGGACCCCAACTCAGCTATATTATATTATTTGGGGCATTTCAGTTCGATGACTACTTCCCAAAGTTTCAGTTACAAAATTAGGACTATCAGATACAGTTATTCAGTCTCAGTAATAGAACTCAGATAGTTCTACAGAATTTAGGACTGTCAAATACAGTCAACTCAAAATAGAATGGAACTCAGCTATTTCTATCAGTAACTAAGCTGTCAGATATAGTCACTAAGTATTACTTATATCAATTATATAGTTATCAGTATCTCATGTTATCATTACTCAGATTCAGTAATCATGTTATTACGTACTCAATTATAGTTATTATGTATTTATACATGTATTCTCACATTCATGTTATTCAATTAGTTACTATAGTTCATGCATGTGACCCTTTGCATTCAGCCTACCTCTCATGTGACTCTTCCCTCATTGTTAGTTTACTAATATCATACGTTTCAAGCATTGTTCATGCATCATTAATGGTGGTCTTGAAACTAAGGTTGAGGGGTTTGAATGCATATCTTTGATTATTGTTTTCTATGGTTTAAATTGTGATTATGCATGGGAATATTGATTTATTTGAGGGGTCATGGTTGAACCCCAAATTTCATGATTTTTGCTTTGATAAGGGCATGTCCTCAACCTGTTTGTAAAATTATCTATGAGAATGATATTGTCACAAGTTTGAATTTTGTTTTGAACTAAGCCTTGGAATAAAAATGTTAATGATTGATGAATGACTTTAAAAGTGGCCTTGGTGACCATACATTGAATTTAATTGAAAACTTGTAGGGTACATGGGAATCCCCCAAGTGATTTTAATAATAGAATCTGCGAGGTACATGGGAATCCCCTAAGTGTTGGCTAAGAACATTGTTTGCAAGCTATAGTCGGTATGAAGATACCACTTTATAATGACTTAATAATTGACTCCTAGAATTTGTGGTTTGGTTATGTTCTAAAGGTTTTAATTGGTCAATAATGGGATTTGTGATAGCTAGCCGTGAAGGTGTGGGTTTGAAGAACGGTCACTGAAAACTCATGATTGCCGTCATGAAGTTTAGTCTTGATGAGCTGTGTGCATGGTTCACACTATTAATACGATTGTATCTTGGCTTGATGTGAGGTTGAGGAATTCCCTGGTCTTCCTTGATGCCCTGGTTCGTGCAATTTACACGCACCGGGGCCTCTTCAGTAGGGGGAGCTAAACCCATATAACTCGTGGGTAGATTTTTATGATGGTTAAGCTGCACAATCCAGGTTAAGATTTAAATACATGCTAAACCTTGTTACCTATCCCAACACGGTATATATATATATGTATTTATGTGATTGCATATGGTTATTTGATTTGGTTTTGAATGATGGCATTATCTTATCTTTACCCCTGATTTACATGCTAGCATTCACTATGCTAACCGTCTTCGGGCGCTATATCTCTATGCGATGCAAGAATCGGCCATACTACTATTTTTCCTGATAGTGACTTGGATTTGGGGAAAAATTTGAGTCATATTGAAGTGGTGAGCTTCCATACTCTAGAAGACTCAATTTCATGCTATGGACTTCTTTTCATTATGTTTATTTCTTTGGTTTTGGTTTTGGCTATGGTCGGATGCATGTCTCGATCAAATATTCTTTAATTCTGGTTAGGGGCTTTGTAGGACTACTATAGGCATGGGCCATGTCTTTATTAACGTTTTCATTGGTATTGGTATTGGCATTGGAATTGGTACTGGTTGGACACTTGGTTGTGTCTATTTGGTTGTGGTTATAGACTTTATCTAATATCTTTAAATTATTATTGTTTTATTTTATTATATATTCGGAATTCATCCGACATGAGGTGTAGGGTAGTTAACGGTGGGGTATTGGTGGTGGTCTTGACACGAATTGGGGCCTTGTCATAATGGGCAATCTCAAGTCCAACCGGGACTGGAGGCCACCCCCATGCCCAACCCAACAAACCAACATATACCCTGAGTCAGAGGAACTTCAAACATATAACAAGATAATGTATTGCACGATCAAAGACTTTGGGATATGTCCATAACCATGACCAACCCAAGCAAGTCTAACCACCCAATATCCAACCAATAACCAAGCCAAAACCATAAACCAAAATGATAACCCAATGTATATATATACATAACACAATCAATCCATACCCTAGTCCACAGTTGTCCACGTAAAGCCTCAAAACCAAATCAAAGAGTACCTAGTTGGGAAATCCCCCGATCATAGCCAAACACAAAAGTCTTAGAGAAGGCAATGATATGTAAAATAATACATAACATGAAATGGATGCCTTCCGAACCATGGAAACTCACCACTTTAATCCAACACTGACTGTTCTCGAATCCGATCAATGAGATTTTACACCATATTTGAATATATATATATGTATATATAACCTATGTCGGGAAAGGAAACTGGATTTAACATGCCTTTAAAATCATTAACCTAGGTATGTGTAGATTAATCTTCATAATCTCCCCACAGGCTATATGGGTCCAGTATTACCCCCTAGACGGTCCTCGATGCATGTAGCAACACAAAATGGAGATACTATAGAAGGAGCGGATCCCGTGTACCCTTCGCTCTCTATGATACATATGTATAAATGTTAGGGGATTCCCATGTACTCCTGAAGTATAGGGTCTCCATGCCCAATCCTCATGTCGGCAAATATAAGTTTTCAATATCTATCTGTTAGACTCACACCTTCATGGTTAGCAATCATATCTCACTGTTATTACTCAATTAAAATATTACCACACTACCAAACCATATTTCCATTTATTATTAACCAAGGCTATCATTAGTGGTATCATCATACCGACTATAGCTTACAAGTAATGTTATTAGCCAAACCTTAGGGGATTCCCATATACCCCATAGGTTACATTATTTAGTTTACTTGAGGGATTCCCATGTACCCCTCAAGTATATCATTATTAGGCTTACTTGGGGGATTCCCATATACCCCACAAGTATCTCATTGTTAATATTTGCTTGGGGGATCCCCATGTACCCCAAAAGATATTTATCATTCAAACCAATTTTATTATTTTATTCACTTGGAGGATTCCCGTGTATCCCTCAAGGTTTTCATTCAAATCAATTTCATACCTACCAAGGCCTTACCATTTAACCATTCCAAACAATGCATACCATTCAAAAGTATTTTAACCATTCAAACTATTTTATCCATTCAAAACCATTTAACCAATACAAAACAATCTAAAAAAACCACCCAAACCAATTTAGGGTTCCATAACTAAATCATACTATGTAATAGTTTCAATGAAAGTTCAACAATATAGTAAAAACATTCTCATAGGCATTCTATCAAACATGTTGAGGGCATTTATTACGAAGACCAAAAACAAAGAATAAACCATACAGTTTAGGGATACCCATTATCCATTTGTTAAACCAGAACCAACAAGCACCCACATGTGCAAAGCATCACCAAAATATGTAAAAATATAGTTTAATTCAAGAGTAAACAATACTCATCAATATGCATCAGAACCCTCAACATTGATTTTCTAAAATCACTATTTATGATTCATAACCAAGGTTTAAAACACATTAAATCATGCCTTTAGTTGGAGCTAACAATGAGGGAGGATTACATGCCTTATACAAGAAGAATCATTGAAGGAAACTTGAATTTTGAGGACTTTGAAGAACACTTATAGAAACCCTAGCCTCCGATCTTCAAAAGAGAGTTGGAGAGTGGTTTTGATGTGTTTTGATCTTCTAATGAGGGTTATGAGAGGCTACAATAAGTTATATAACATGGGAACATAAGGGTTTGGGGTGGGAAATATCCAAGAATCTCTCAGCTTAAAAGCTGAAAATCAACTCCTAGGACGGTACGACTCAACCATTTAAATCATACCCTAGGGTACGAGTGCCACCCTAACTTGTACCCTATACCCTACTATAGAACTCTACACTGGTCATCATACGACATCCATGACAAACTCATACCCAAAGGTATGAATGGTACCCTAAATCATATCTTGGACAAAATCAAATCTACTAGAGTAACCTTAGGTCATCATACAATATATAAGATACCACCCTTACCCTTTTATATGACTCATATGATGCCTACTCGTATCTTGGATATAACCCAACCAAAACTTATTGACCAACATATGAGAAAAGGTACGCCCACCCATATCCTAGGGTACGAGTAGTACCCATGAGTTGTACCTTGCCCAGAGCCTCAAACTTAGGAAAATTTTTTAAGGGTCTAAGTTTAGGGTGTTTTAGGTCTCCAATCCTGGTTGGAATTAAGATGTCCAACATGCTTAGGCCCTAGTTTGGGTCGGTAAGATTGGAATTAGAGCTCTAGGTTTATGGTCAATTGGGACTCTATAAAGCCGTGTTGAGTAGAGTCTTTTTTAGGGGTGTGTACTATGCAACATTCATAACGGAGAGGCTGCAAGGCCTTTAGGAATGTTCCTCTTTCTTATGTTTTTTTGGGATGTAGAGTTAAAGGTCTTGCAATCTTCTCTAATTCCCTCTTATTTTCTTTTTAGATCATGATACCCAGATAATCTAAAGCTCACAAAAACTCCTCTGTCCCACCTGAGGATAATATTGATTAGACACATCCTACTTATAGGGTCTAGACTGGGTCCAGGGGTCCAATTTTTGATTTCCCTCCTGGCGGATATGACAAATGCTGAGTTTCATTAGTCCATCCATATTTTAGCTCAGGTGGTAGCTTCTCAGTTTGAGTGTGGTGCTTCTATTTCTCCATCTTCTAAGTCCTCAAGGGTTAGCCAGTTTATGTGGTTGAACCCTTCTTTATTTACTGGTGTTAAGGTTGAGAAGGATCCTTATGGTTTTATTGATGAGATAAAGAATATCTTTCACATTATGTATGCTTCTAACATAGAGGGTGTGGAATTTATTGCCTACAAACTTAAAGATTTGGCATACCAATGGTATGATGAATGAGAATACTCTAGGGCTAATGGTGCTGAGTCAGCCCTGTGGGATGATTTCTCTAGTACTTTATTAGACTACTTCTTTCCTTAGGAGTTGAGGGAGGTAAAAGTGGAAGAGTTTATTAACCTAAAGCAAGGCAAGATATCAGTCAAGGAGTATGCCTTGAAGTTTACTCATTTCTTATTAATGAGGACAAATTTTTTGGTAGAGAATTATGCGAGGTTGTACCTCCAAGAGATTGTGAAATTGTATGGATTGCTTGTTTCTATCATCTCATATCGTGGTATGCAGGTTTCATTAAACTTTTAGTGGTTATTTAAAAAAGGTTTGCAGACTAAAATGAGTCTTAGTATGACTTTCTACCCATAACTAGATGGGCAAGCGAAAAAGAACTATTTAGACGTTGAAAGGTATACGTCGATCTTGCATGATTGACTAATGTGGTAGTTGGGTTGAGTATTTTCCCATTATAGGTTTGTGCATATTAATAGATACCACTCTGGCATTAGGATGGATCCATTTGAGGCCTTGTATAGTAGGAGGTGTAGGTCTCTTATTAGGTGGTTCGAGGTTAGTAAGGAAAAGATATTTGGTCTAGATTTAGTTCACCAAGACATTGAGAAGGTAAAAATAATTTAGGATAGGCTTAAAGCTACCTAATTTTCCAAAAGTCCTATGCAGATGAGAGACATAGGAGTTTAGAGTTTGAGGTTGGGGATATGGTGTTCTTGAAGGTGTCTCCCATGAATGGAGTGATACAGTTTGGGAAGAAAGAGAAGCTCAGTCCCTGGTATGTTGGTCCGTACTTGGTTTTTAGAAGGGTTGGTAATGTTGCATATGAGTTGGAGTTGCCTTCTAGTTTGAGCTCCATTCACCCGATGTTCCATGTTTCTTTGTTTAGAAAGTGTGTGGGTGATCCATTGCAAATTGTGCCTACAAGGATATTGGTATTTCAGATTCCCTGTCTTATGAGGAGGTCCTTGTTGAAATCTTGGATTAGCAGGTTCTTCGGTTGACAACCAAGGACGTAGCTTCAGTAAAGGTTCTATGGAGGAACAATAAGGTGGAAGAGGTTACATGGGAAACTAAAGAGGACATGAAGTCCAAATATGCATTCTTATTTCCCGTTACAGAACATTGTGCTTAAGGTATGTGTTATTCTTAATATCTTTGTTTTATAACTTAGTTAATGGTAAGAGTAGAGATGTTTGGGGTTTGATCGAGCTAGTCTATGCCTTATCCCATCATTCAAGGACAAATTATCCAAGTGGAGGAGAATTAAAACACCCTGGGTTTTGACCTATGGAAAATTCTTAAGCTTTGAGCTCACTATCCTAGTAACGACTCATCATATGAGTCATATGGTATGCCTACAGTCCAGGTGACCCTAGTTGTAAGGTGTCTAGTGAATGGTGGTTGTGGTTCTATTATGGTAACAACTTGGTGGTACGAGTCATTAGTGGTGGTGATGAGTCATTAGGATGATCCTTAATCAAATCAGTAACTTTGTAACTTGACTTGACTGTGAGTATGAGTGGCTCACTAAGAGCCATGAGTATAGGTTATGAGTGGTAGGATTGAGTAGTATGTTGCCCAGTATCCAATCCCTTGGGTTTTGTCTTGGGTAAGACTAGACCATACAAGTCGTATGGTCAGGTCATAATTAGGAATCACAGAGTAGTATGGTAGACAGTGTATGGGTATCCAACTCACTGTCTTGGTGATGACTCAAGGGTACGATTCATATGTTGTGGTCATGAGTCAAGGGGTCGACTCGTAACCACCTGTAGTCTTTTTTTTACAGACTCGTAACCACCTGTAGTCTTTTTTTTTTTACAGGTTTTAGCTGGGGGTACTTTAGATATTTACCACTTAAAACCCTTAAGACCCCACGTCCCTATAAAATTTTTGGTCATTTAATCCACACTTTACAAGATTAAACATCCTCTTTAGTCTCTTAAAATCCTCTCAAGCAAAATTGGCTAGAGTTTCTCCAAAGTTGATATCTAAGGTCTTAAGGATCAATTTTTCATCATGAATCTTTATGAATCAAGAAATAATATGTTTAAAGTATTGTTCATGCATCATTAATGGTGGTCTTGAAACCAAGGTTGAGGGATTTGAATTTCATATCTTTGAATATTATTTTCTATGGTTTATATTGTGATTATGCATGTTTTAAACATGGTTTTGCACGTCTGGGTGCATGGCAATGGTGATTTATTTGAGGGGTCATGGTTAAACCCCAAATTTGATGATTTTGGCTTTGATAATGGCATGCCCTCAACCTATTTGTGAAATTGTTAATGAGAATAATATTGTCACAAGTTTGTATTTTGTTTTGAACTAAGGATTGGAATAAAAATGTTAATGATTGATGAATTAATTTAAAAGGGGCCTTGGTGTCCACACATTAAATTGAAGAATCCCCCAAGTGATTTTGATAGTGGAGTCTACGGGGTACATTGGAATCCCTTAGTTTTGGCTAAGGACATTTCTTGCAAGCTATAGTTGGTATGACAATACCCCTTTATAATGCCTTAATAATTGACTCTTGGAATTGGTGATTTGGTTATGTGCTAAAGGTTTTAATTAGGCAATAATAGGGGTTGTAATAGCTAGCCGTGAAGGTGAGGGTCCGAAGGAAGAATACGGGAAACTCGTGATTGCTGTCATGAGGTTTGGTCTTGATGACCTGTGTGTATGGTTTACACTATTGATATGATTGTATCTTGGTTTGATGTGGGGTTGGGGCATTCCCTGTTCTTCATTGGTACCTTTGGTTCATGCGGCTAACACGCACCCGGGCCCTTTCAACAAGGGGAGCTAAACCTTTATATCCCATGGGTGGATTTTCATGACGGTTAAGCTACACAATCCATGTTAAGATTTAAATACATGCTAAACTTTATTCCCCTATCCCAACACGGTATATATATGTATGTATTTACGTTATTGCATATGTCTATTTGATTTAGTTTTGAATAATAGAATTCTCTTATCTTTACCACTGAGTTACATGCTAGTATTCACTCTGCTAACTGTCTTCGGGTGCTATATACCCACACAATGCCGGAACTGACCATATGACCGTTCCTCCTACTCAGTGACTTGGATTCGGGGACAACTTTGAGTCAGATTGAAGTGGTGAGCTTCCATACTCTGGAAGACACCATTTTATGCTATGGACCTTTTTTCCTTATGGTTCTTTGGTTTTCGTTTTGGCTATGTCAGGGGCATGTCCTGACTGGATATTCTTTGATTTTAGTTAATAGCTTTATCAGACTACTATGGTCATGGGCGGTGTTGGGATTAGTGTCAACATTGGTAGTGGTATTAGCATTGGAATTGGTACTGGTTTGACACTCTATTTGGTTGTGGTTATAGACTTTATCTAATTTCTTCAAACTATTATAGTTTTGTCTTGTTATATGTTTGGAATTAATCCGAAATGGTGTGTAAGATGGTTAATAGTGGGGTATTAGGGGTGGTCTCCAGTCCTTGTTGGACTTGAGATACCTGATACAACTAGGACAGGTGTGGGTCATGTCAAAACTGAAGCAAAAGATGTCAACTAAAATCATAATTATGTTTTGAAAATAAAAATGGGTCTAATATATAAAGAATAACCAAACTCTGTTAAGCTTCTAACAAATGAATGAAATAAGTTTGTTGAGACAAGGCCCTAGTTACCTATAAAATAAGAACAAAGTCTGAATAGAAGAAACTAGGAACACCAAACTATAATGTATCCTTGAATGAAGAGAACTTACCAACTTTGGAATGGTAAGTGCAATACCTAACCACGAGCTTGAGAACAACCACCAGAATCTACATCAACAAAAATATGTAGCGCAAGGAAAGTATGAGGTCAGGATAGGGAAGATACTAAATATTTAATATTAAGGCTAAGCAATATTGATAATATACTTCTAGAAATTGAATAAGATTCTAATTAGTATAATCAACAAAAAAGAGCACATGCAGTTAAAACCGTAAAGTAAGGATTTCTGGGAATACATTCAAAAATCATACAATCTATAACCGCAAAGGTGATCATATCAAAAAAACTTTTAAAATAAAGTTAAGTCTTTAAGTGGGAGTTTCTTACAACCAATATACATCGTGTGAGCTCATGATGTCCTATATCTAACATAATTGGGAGGGCTCCCACATACCTTGGCAATGTATAGGAACTATCTATCTATATGTGGATTTACTAAATTAGTCTTTTGGGATAAGACAGATCAACCAACTTATGGTATAATCACAAATACTATGGTAGCATATAGTTATGAGATTTCAATTTGCTAAATCAGTATCCTCTTGGTGATAAATAATCTCAAAATCAATTATATAGTCATACATGAATTTTTATAAATCTAAAGGTAAAGTGTAAACCTTTACTCAAATCAGTTTTTAAGAATTATGTTCAATATTAACTCTTCATTGAGTTTATATCAATTCCTTAAACTTCATGATGACTTAATAATTCTTAAAAACATGATATAAAATAAGATTTAAAGGAATTTCATAAAAAACATATCCAACTCTGAAAAGAACTATAATGTGAACTTTCTAAATCAATAAATCTTTCTAAACACATACTAAAATATCAATAGGTCAAAAATATTTTAGCTTTTATTTATTACTATATCTTTTCAAGGTTAAGCATCAATAAATATCAACCCTATATGTAAAACAGGAGAAACTATGAACATGGATTTGCAAATCCTAACTTTAAACTTCTAACTGAAATGCCTCGAACCTTGAACCTTAAAAATTTTCTCAGTTTTGAACTCTCTGATCATCTTACAACTTACACCATGAGTCGTAACGTATAGTGATGGGTCTAGGGACCCAAGTCGTATGTTGGTCAGTGTGTTGTTGACGAAGTTCTGTCTTGGTTTGAGGGATTCCATACGAGTTGTATATTGTGTGATGAGAGGGCTGAGTTCAATTGTATGTTGTCCAATGTTTAGCTCTTGGTGTTCTGTCTTAGATACAACTAGACCATACCAGTTATATGGTCTAGTGACAAGTGGGGCAAGAGAGTCGTAAGTTATACAAAATATGGTGTCCAACCTTCTACCTTGGTAACGACTTGATGGTACTAGTAGTAGGTAGTGGTGACAAGTTGGAGGGGTAACTCATAACCTCATACGGATTTTCTGCACTTTAAGCTGGGGGTACTTTGGGCATTTACCACCTCAAGCCCTTAAGACCCCACATCTAATAACCCTAGTCGATTATTCGTTATGAACTTTAGAAGATTGAAAACACTCTCTAAAAATCTCTCAAGAAGATTGGGCTAGGGTTTATTCAAGGTGGTCATCTAGAGGCTTAAGGATCAAAATATCTCCATAAATTTTTGTAACTCAGGCATATTTGTCAGCACTCGAGACTACCCCCTAGTCGTAACATAGTGCTTGGAACCACAAGTGTTCCTAAATATCCCATGAACTGGCATATTGATAAGCAACTAAATTAAAATATATTAAATAACTGGTTTTGCTGTGCAAAAATATAGTCATGAAAAAATCTGTGAAGAATTATAATACTGATACAATTTACAATCTGATAAGAACTGAATAGAGAACAGAAATTATGTGACTGACTCTGACTGACATTTATGAAGCCTCTACTATACTAAATATCGGTAGCTGGGACATGCCTCCATATACCGCTAATCAATACATATGAAAAATCAAAATAGAACAGAGTACATGAACAAATTCCAACTTGAGTCCCCGAAATAGGAGAACTCATCACTTGCTAGTTGGAAGCTGAAACTATCTGATTATGATGCGTAGGCTATAAATGGTACCTATATTATGAGACAATGTAGGACATAGACATATATGTGGATCAGTACTTTTGGAATATACTGAGTAAGTGGGGTGAATGCAATACGTAAAACCTAATAGGTACAAAATCTTAAAAATATGCATGTTAAGTGTAAGTAGACTCACCAAGAGACTGAGATAAACTGAGAGCTAAAGTATCTTAAAACATGTAGAACAAATATAATCTAATAAGCTGATGAATCACTACACTTAGTTTCTTAAAACTTTACTTTTATAATATAAGTAGAACTGAAACTGGAAAAATAGTAAAACATGGATACTGTATGAATACTGGGTTTGAAACTATGTGATGGAAACTGACATAACTCGAGGATCTAAATATACAATTATACTAAGCACGAATATATACACATACAAAACCAAATATAGCCTATACTAAGATGATCTGATTAACTAAATGACTGACAACTGAATACTAAATAACTGGCGCTTGAATACTGAATGATTGGTATCTAGATACTGATTAACTGATAACTGAATACTAGTCATAAAAGACTAAATTGTACTTAGTCTGAATAATTAGACTAAAATTGTGAAATACTATGCATATGAGGTAAGGAGTAACTAAACAACATGAGATAATTGAGCATCAATACGTGAAAACTGTAATATCTGAGAACGTAAGACCAAACATATACATATTTCTGAAATAATTTGTAAACTGCAATACTAAAATCTGATAACTGGTAACTGATAATCTGTATGCTTTGGTCAAGAAAATTTGAAACTGATTCTATTCTGAATACTAGACTGAGATTGTGGGAGGTATCATCTAACTAATATTCCCCAATCTGAGCTAATCGGGGTCCAACCTGTGACCCCAGTTGGAAGGGTGTCAGCACCGTACCATGGGTACTAACGATAGATGTGTGTATCCACTAAAGTGAATTCTCAAAAGACTAAAGAGTCACTCTCTACTAGCAGTTGCCCTAGTGAGATATGTGTCAACCCTCAACTGGCAGGTAAACATCTCAAACCTATGCTAGCTACGTAGTTCTGGAACATAGAGATTGCTACTAAGAGTCACGCCCTCAACTGGAAGGTGAGCCCCCATCCCTGGGTTCGCTCAGTGCTAAGTCCTACTCACCACTGAACTGACACAGATTACTGAACTGATCTTAGTTTGACTGATATGATAACTGATTGAACTGATAATACTCATATATATTTGAAACCATTCTAAAAATACTGAGGCTAAGTAAACAGTTAAGTTTCGGGTATTTATAACCCCCAACATTGAATAGAAGTATCAATAAGGACATATATAGCTTTACAAACCATAATAGAGATCATTGTTCAAAATTTATCTCTTAGGCATTTAATCAAACACATGAGGGTCATGAGTTAAAGCATGGGAAAACAATAGAATAACATGACTAAATTTATAAATTAGGATTTATCCTAAAATCAATTGAACATGATATGGGAATTTTGATACTTAAACCATGCTATGACTCCTACTTGAAAATACTTGTAACCATAACTTGAGAATATAACATGAAATTCGCTTGACATAACATGGGAGGTTGAAACTTGAAGCATGGGTTAACCTAACTTTTCATAGAATCATTCTTGAACATGAATTAAGTCAAAATACTAAGGAAACACATGAATTAAATCCATATTGAACATACAAAACTCTATAATGAGAATAAAAATCCATTCTTTAGTTGAAAAGAGGGTTTCTGGGTGCCATGGGTGAAAGAGGACCCATGGATGAACTCCCACATAACTTAAAAGATGATTTCTTGAAGATTCTTGGGAATTTCTTAAGGTTTCTTGAACTTGGAATCTTGAATTCTTTGTGTTCTTGAGATAAAACCTTGAACTTTGTTTATGGGGGAAGGAGAGGGTTTTTATGTGAGGCATTTTGAGAAAGATAGGCTAATAATACCCTTTTGGATGCTATAAATCATCCCTTGGATGTTTGGGGTTTAGGAGAAAGGACCAAAATACCCCTTGGCCCTTAATTAGTTCATAGGATTAGAGCCCACGGAACCCCCTCTATCCTGGTACAATAACCCAGGTGGTGCAGGCTTATTGCGCGCCATCACTGCCTCTCACAAAAATGGCTATAACTTTTTGCTCGGGTATCAGATTAAGGCAAAATTGGTATTGTTAGAAATCTGACTTAATTATCAATAATTTGATGGGTATTGAGCTTAAAAATTCCATGTACATCAAAAGTTATATGCATTCAAAGTAGATCCTTATAGAATTGAATACCAAACTTTAGACTAATCAAAGGCTCTTAGCTCAACTTTGTTCTAAGTGATTCCTATGAAAATTTTTCACCTCAAAAGTACTTCACACACTAGGACAAATATCATGACACATTTATTCAAATGAAATTAATAGGATTGGAGTTTACAAATGTAGGAACGACGATTCAAATTCTAGCCAAAAAATGCAGGGTGTTACAATGTTACTCCTTCCTCATTGTTATTTTACAAAGATCATGTGTTTTAATTTATGATTTTCATGATATTGTTATGGTTTAAAATAATAGTTGGGGGTTTTGGATGTTCATGGTTGAATAATGGTTCTCATGGTTTATTTATGTTTCCTTTTATGCTAATAGTGTGATTTTGGCATTGGGGGTTGAATGTTAATGAAAAATGGATTTCGGGGTATTATGGATTCCCTAAATTACTCGGTTGTGGTTTTGAAACCTATGTGACCTCAACATGTTTGTTAAAAGGCCAATGGGAAGGATTTTATTACATAGTTTGACTACTCTTGATTGCATTTCATAAATGGTAGTGGAACCTGAATTGGTGTGGTTAATTTTAAATGGTTTGGGAAGGCCTTGGTGACCATGGATTTGGTTCAATTGGAAACTTTGGATTCAACTTAGTTTAATGGTTCATTATGGCATAAATGGTAGACTTACAAGATCTAATTTTGGTATGACGATACCAACAGTTAATGCCTAATTAAAAAACTCCATAGTAAACGGTTTTGTTATATGAAAAAGGTTTAATTGGTCTTAAAGAGGGTTGAGTAGCAAAACGATGGAGTGTGGGGGTCCCAGGGCAACGATACTAGAAATTCACATTTGCCGATATGAGGGTGGTCTTGGTAACCGTTTGTTTGATGTCATACTCTATATTTTGGTAGATGTACTAGTCATCTCAAGTTCTTTCTCTAGTTGTACAAATAACATGCACTGGGTCCCTTTTAGTAGGGGGTGCTGAACCCAAATAGCTCGTGGGTGGTTTTAGAACAGTTAAGCTACTCAGCCTAGCTTAAGGTTTTAAATGCATACTAAACCTGGTTCCCTATCTCGGCATGTTATATATGTATATGTGTGATTGAATATGGTTATTTGATTTGGTTTTGAATAATGAAATTATTTTATCTTTATCCCTAAGTATATGCTAGCATTCACCCAACTAGCCGTCTTCAGACACTATATCCCTATGCGATACACGAACCGGCTATACTATCACATCTCCTGCTCAGTGACTTAGTGATTTGGGGACAACTTGAGTTAGACTGAAGTGGCGAGCTTTCATTCTTTGGAAGGCCCATTTCATGTATGGTTTATATTATGTATTTACTATTCCTTTGACATTGGTTTCTGCCTATGGTCGGGGGCATGTCCTAACTAGGTATTCTTTGAAATTATTTTAGAGGCTTTGTCTGGACAATTGTGGACTTATATATATTATGGTTTGGTTTGGTTTGGATGGTGATGAGTGGGGAATTAACCACTTATTTTCTCTCAATATTTATGCACACTATCATGACTTAATTGTATAAATGAAACCTATTTGTGATTAAATGCACTAAATTTCATATTTTGCAGGTATATAACTTATGAGATGGAAAGATATGTATGCAACCTGAAAAGATTAATAAGGAGGAAAGAAGTGCAATTGAAGGACCTGAAGCAAGAAACAACCTTAGCTATTGCAATAACGATTTGTGGGCCATGATTGCGGCTAGTCAAGACAAGTCAAAGGACTATAATCGCAGCAACATGAGATTCTGCGCAGGATCTATTTTGTAATTTCACACAACCGTCCCAAATTCTCTTATAGGCTAAAACCCTTCTCTTTTGGATATTCTACACTGTTGAAACATTTGGAATTTGAAGTCTAAACTCCTAAATTGGGCAAGAATTGTAATTGGATTTTGAGACTTTGAATTTAGTATATGTGAAGAATGGATGCCTTGAACAATCCCTATGGTATATTTTTCTTTCTTTTCTTTAGGAATAGCTAAACTTTCATTGTCTTGGGATTATGTTGAACTAAGGTGTAACTACGTATGCGTTGTGACATATTTATGTATATGCTGATTTATTAATAATGTGTTTTGCTATTGCTTGATTAAATTAGTTGGGATTTGTGGGTGAATTCCTCGAATACCCAAAATGGGTTTGTGGTTGAAAAATCCAAACTCTTGAAAGCTTAAACCATTATTGAAAGAGGGGTTTGGGTGAAATTTTAGAACCCATATCATCCTTGAAATAGATATATGGTGACAAGGCAATAGTAGGCCATTAATAGATGTAGTTTGCTATTTTTCACTATCTTAGATATAAGGTTATTAAGAAGTTGACTATATATTGGGCATCTTCCTAGAAATAGGGATGCCCAATTGAGGTAGTGGATTTTTGGAATTTGACACACTTGTTAGGTGCCCAGGAAGGTCAATGAGTAAAATTCTTGAGGTTTTGTTGATAGACTAGGCTCAAGGATCTTAGACCTATCCTATCCTATTATTGACAACTAGCATGTATACTAATTCATCAAGAACCCATGCATAACTTGCTTTTAGGTAGACATAATCCCAAGATTCTTCTCATATCGAGTTTAAATAATAATTGTTGTTTACGTTGTTGACTTGAGTTGATATTGACAAAATGCATGCCAAACTAACCCCCTATTTTTATTTATGCATTTCACTTTATTCACACTACAAGTCATTTATTAGTATCATTTCACACACATAGGACTATAATTCTAATTTTTCTCCTCGTGGATTCAACCTCAACATAAGTTGAGCTATTGACAATGACCGTTCTCTACCACTTTCTATGTCATTGGTGAGATTTATCAAAATGGTACCGTTGACGGGGAGTGAAATTTAGTTTTCACTTGTGCAATTGAATGTTACTTTGGGTTCACCCATAGTGGTTTATATTTATTTTGGTTGTTGTTTTTGTTTTCCTTTTAGGTGGCCCTTATAGTTTTTATGGAACCATGAGTGATGATTCAAGCATTGCCAGGTCTTTTGATAGACCTATTGATGACGAGGATCAACTTAATGACATTGGTCGATTAATTAGTGCCTTACATATCCCACCTACTTAAGGGAATAATATCTTTCATGTCACGAGCTTCATGTTGCATAAGCTCCTAATTTTACTTAAAGAACTTCATTTAAGTGTGTGCACCCTTTGATAATGCACACATAACCCAAGAGTCCATCCGGCTTCTTCTTTTACCATTTTCTCTAATGCGAGAGGCTGTGTTGTGGCTTCTCTCTATTTCAGCCGAATTTATCACCTCATTGGATAAACTTACCTTGGTCTCCCTTGATTGGTATTTCCCATCGTCCAAAATGCTTTAGTTACGGGATGATATCATGAACTTTAGGCAATTGAATAGGGAACCCTTGTATGAGGTGTGGGAAAGATTCAATGAAAAACTCTTGCATTGTCCCAACCAGAAGGTCTCAAAGAAGATGCTTCTCCAAATCTTCTAGCGAGCTCTTGATCCGCTCAATAAAACTGTGGTAGACAATGCATCGGGTGGATCTCTTATGAAATTGACTTATCATGCGACTTCAAATTTGCTTGATGAAGTTACTAAGCAAAATTAGAGGTGGCATACCTGGGATACCGAGGTAGTAAAAAAATGTTCAACTACCTCCATTGTTGACAAGGTACAATAAAAGAGAGATGATAACAGAGAGAAAAATATGACAAAAATAATGACTCAATTGGAGCTTTTGACTAAACATGTGATGGGTGCACCCACAAAAGGGGTGAATGCCATGGCATCCAAGGAATATGATGATGAAGAGGACAAGAGGCTTGATGAGGTGATTCGGTATTTGGCTAATTATATGGGGGGCTCCCGCCCTTTCTATCAAAGGCAAGGTGGGAACCAAGGTTAGAACGAAAGAGATAGGTACCTTGACCTTGATTGGAGGGATAAGGATCATCAGTATATTCGTTATGTTCCCCCTTATGATCGGGAAAAGGGTAAGGATTCCAAATCCATTGACCCCAACAAGTATAAAACTAAAGAAATGCTAGAAAGGATTTTGATGAAAGTGGAGGGAATAGACAAAGTGGTCCACAAATTGAAAGGGGATTTTTCACAAATCAACCCAACGGTTGTATCCTACTCCAATTTTATCAAGTAATTGGAGACTCAAATTGGGAAAATCTCCACCCAATTCAATGCTATGACAAAGGGAGGCCTCCCTAGTGACACCATTGTAAACCCAAAAAATGAAGCCCAAGTGTTGGCTATTGTCACTAGGAGTGGTAAAACCCTCAGTGATCTTGTGGTAGATGTTGAAAAGGAGTCCAATATGGAGAAAAATATTGTGAATGATTCAAAGAAAGAGACTTTGAAGTATTATGAAGGGAAATAAAAAAATCCAGAGTTGAATGTAGAAGACGATGGTGAAGAGGGTGACCCAAAGGTAGTTGAAGACGATGAAGTGAAAAGTTACCAATGCCTACCACGATGGTGTAATACCGCGTGTTTCCTAAGATCATTTTAACTCTTAGTACATGAATTATTCCATATAAATTTTTCTAAATACTCAGTATTTTTCAGTTAGAGATTACCAATTCATAGAAAATTCAGTTCTCTTTCCAACGATATAAAATTCGCCCAAATTAGATACCTGAGCAAGGAGTTAGAGCCATTTTAATAAGACAGTGTACCACCTGAAACTTTAGCACATCACGGAGGCTGCCTAAATGGCAATTGTCATTTTTCAGTGAGCCAACGTGATACCACCACGTCGCTCTACCAGCTAATTTTCTAATTATCAAAATCAAGTATTTCTCTGCGATCCTGGCGCGTTGCGCTAAGGTGTAAATTCCCTTGTAGTGAGCCAGTGCGATGGTACCACGTTATGCCAAACCTCCAGTTCCCTATCTTCCAAATTCTAGTGAGCTAGCGCGATTCCACAGCTTTGCGCTAGTATGAAAAATTAGGATTTTCAGGTTCCGTTATTTAATTTCAGGGGCTGTTTGGTCAATTCCTAAAATCCCTAATCAACCAAAACATGGGATTAAAGCCCTAAATAGCCTATTATCTTATTATTTACTCACCTTCTCTCAAGGATTAAAACATTTTCCTCTCAAGATATAAAACCCTAGCTCCAAGAAATCAAGAACAAGCCTAAGAATTTCCTTAAGACTCTTCAAGAACTAATATTCCAAGGTATGTTAGGTGTCCATCTATGGGTTTCTTTCACCCATAGAGTCCACAAATCCATTTTTCTAAAACTACAAGATTGTTGAATTATGTACTTCCATGTTTGAATTGAATTCATGTTCATGATATTAGTTGGGTGTTAAATCCATGATTATAGTACAAGTTCATGAAATTGAATAGCATGTCTGATGAATATGTGATTATCTTGATAAACTTTCGAATTACAAAGTGATTAATGTATCTATGATGTTAATTTGTTTTTCAATCCATGATTATAATAAGATTCATGAAAGTGGAATAGTATTTAGGGAGAATTATATGAATTGCATGTTAAACCCATGAAATTGAAAGTTTTGGCATTGTAGTTGCCATGTTTATATGTTATCCATGATTATGTGCATTAAGTTGTGCTCCCCAAGTGTTTAATAAAATGTCTATGTGAATTAAATGATGCAATCATGACATGCTAGTATATGTACAAGCTTATGCCTTACAAGTGTTTGATGAAATGTCTCTATGAGTGAATTTTGGACAAGTGTACAGTGTTATGCTTTTCAAAATTTGGCTATGCTTTATTTTTCATGCTATCGAGTGTTGGGGGTATTTAATACCCGACAATCTAGCTATTTACTTAGAGCCAGTATCAGTTATAGAATAGTATTAGTCTTGTCATGATTAGTAGAATTCAGTTAGCTACAGAACTCAGTAGAACTCAGTTAGTTACAAAATTTAGGAAAACTTAGGAAAACTCAGTATCAATCCAGTCTAGTTCAGTATAACCAGTTTAGTATCTTTCAATTGGGAGTAGGATTCAGCGTCGAGTGATCCTAGGGAAGGGGGCTCACCCGTTAGTTAGGACTGGGTCCTTAGAAACAATCCCTATGTTCCAGAACTACATAGTCTGTGTACGTTATGAGATATCACCCATTAGATAGGACTGACATACTCAGGGATCACCCGCTATTTTAGTACTGATCTCAGGGGTCACCCATTAGTTAAGACTAACTCCACAGCTAGTGTTAGTACTCGTGGCATGGTATTAGTACCCTTCCAACTGGGGTCACAAGTTGGACCTTTATCAGCTTAGATTTGGGGCATGTCGGATAAATGATTACCTCCGACAAACTCAATTTCAGTCTCAGTATTAGAACTTAGTTCAATTTTATAGAATTAGGACTGTCAGCCAGAGTTAATCAGTATCAGTAAATTAGTTCTCAGTAATTTCAGATATCAATTACTCAGTTATCAAAACTTAGTATTCAGCTTCATAAAAGCTCAGTTATAGTATACACGTATCTGCATAGTATTTCATACTCAGTGGTTTCCATAGTATCAATTATCCACATACTCTTATATTCAATTACTCTATATCATTCAGTTAGTTACTGTTCATGCATATGAACCCTTGCATTTAGCCTTACATCATCTAGCATACCAGTATATTCTATGTACTGATATATACTCTTTCTTTGCGCTATGATGTCTCATATAATAGGTTAGGATGCTCAGATCCCGACCATATTTAGATAGATCCAATCAGCAGTTACAGATTTAGTAGTGAGTCCTCATCTATAGAGGATATGATTTATTTCAGTTTATCAGTAGTTCAGTTGTTGGAGTTAGTTGGGGGCTTGTCCCATCAACTCCATATTCAGACAGTTCAGTTAGAGGCTTTCAGACTAGACCAGTTTAGATAGTTTTTAGTTTAAGATGTTTTTACTAGATATTATTATTTATAAATATTTAGATTTTGAACTTTATGGCAATTCAACCTAATTCTGTATTTATTTCAGTATTACTATTTAGTGCTCACAGCAGATATCAATCATGGGTTAGCTTGTGGTCCTTTAGGGTCGCAAGCACTGTGTGACGTCTAGGGTGTACTCTTGGGGCATGACAGATGGTTCCCCCTCCATTCCATCAAAGGCTCAAAAACAAAGAAGTTAATGTTAAATTTAAAACATACATGGCTAAACTTGCCAACCTCTCCATTAATAACCCATTGCTTGAGGCTAACCAAGATATCCTAGGGTATGATAAGCTTACGTAAACATTGATGTCAAATAAGAAACTTGTTAAAGGTGACACCATTGAAGTCACCCATGGGTGTTGTGCCATCATGAGTAGTGAAAAGACAAATCTTGGATTGGAACATATAAGTTTGAAAAATCTTTATGTGACATTGGTGCGAGTATAAATTTCGTGCCTTTTTCAATATATAAGAGGCTTGGATTGGGAATTAATAATCCAATATCAATGAGGATTTTGGTGGTGGTACGGTCTATCAAGAAATTAGTTGATGTTGTGTTCGACGTGTTGGTGAAAATGAATAGATTCATCCTCTTGGTGGATTTTGTGGTTCTAGATTATAAAATAGACCAAGAGGTGCCTATCATTCTTGGATGAACTTTTCTTGCCACCGGGAGAGACATTATTGATTTGGATCTTAGGGAAATAAGGTTTAGAGTTCATGATAGTGAAGTGTCCTTCCGGGTGTGCAAAAAAGAAACAACCGGGTATCAATGATCGACGTTGAAGTCGAGAAAGTGAATGAGGGGGACCTTGATAATCCAACTTGATAAAAAAGGAAGACATCATGCCACAAAGAATAAATAAGGTGCTATATGGGAGGAAACTCACAAATGCTGCAAAAATGGCTTATATCCTTTATTTTTAATTTCTTAGTGTAGATTTTAATTTTTCCATTTGATTAATTCATGCATTTGTTGCACTAAGGAATGTGTTGGAGAAAAGAAAAGTGTGAAATCTATGTATGATAAACTAAACTGGGGATAATGGATCAAAATTGAGTAATGAGCTGAATAGGAGAAAATAGGGGAGCATAAATGCTCTCTATTACCGCGATCGAAGACTTTGGTAGTGATCGCGGTAACCCGCATTTCTGTAATTGCAGAAACTTGACTGTAATCATGGTCAAGACAACTTTAAAAGACCATCAAACTCTCCATTTCCCCTACACTCCTTTCTTGAACCTTTTATCAATTTACACCCTCTCTTGAGCACTTTTGTGGCATTCAAAATCATTAAACCATCCTTCTTACACCATTCCTTATAGTAAGTGTTTTTAATCAATGTTTTGAATATGGAAAATAAGTCATAGAATGTATGTTATAAGAAAGGCCTAAATCCATGATTTCCCTTGCTAAATATATGTTGTAATGAACTTGTGTTGTTGTTAGCTTCTAGAATATGGTGTGAACACACATGGGGAAGTCTTGAGTACCAAAAATTATGTGTGAAATTGAGTAATATGAAGTGTGCACAGCACGTACTCAATCAAATTCTGAAACGAGTTATAACTAGTTGTTTTTACATCTAAAGGGCATAATCAAGTACCTAGTAATCATGATTAAATGCTTTCAACGTAAACTCTTGTGGTAGAACATGTTTTGGCCTAAAATCTAAATTCTTGGACATTGGAAATTTTGGCTTGAAACTGGTCGCAGGTACCACGATGTGACACCATAGCCCGTGATCGCGACACTATGGCCCGCGATCACGTCACCATGGACCACGATTCCAGCACGATGGTCCGCGATCAAGCTAACTGAGGTTGATTTTCTGCCTGGGCCAAAAAAATTCTGCAATTCAATTTTTTATCCAAACGCCACCAAGTAACTTTCCCATGAGTTTTAATGAACAACATGGCATAGTTTTTTCATGCATATATCAATGATTAATGGGGTTGCATCGTTATCTTGCTTTTTAGGATCATATCATGAAGGAATACGACCAAGTCCAATTCATGGCAACCGCGTGCCACACTCTTTCCTATAGGGATATTCCGAGGACAAAGCTTCTCCCGGAGAGAGGAATATTCTTTTAGAAAGTGTCAAAAAAACTTTTGGCATTTTATGAAAAGTTTGTGGCCACAGGGTGGTAGTGCTTCTCCCCGGATCCTTGCAAGGAAAATGAGCATTAAGTTCGAGAATTTTACGCTAACCTTAGTGTAGTATCCTTCTCAGCCACATCAAGCGTGACTATCAAGATTCGGGGTAAGGTGGTGGACTTTGGTGCGGAGCAAATTAATAATCTACATGGGCTCCCGAACGCAAACATGGTCGACTTAAAGGCAAAAAGATGTGAGCCAGGAAACTGGTTGGCGGAGAGATTGTTCTCGGGCAAGGACATCTTTTGTGTGGCAACAAAAAGAAACATATCTATGAATGACTTTATCACCGAGGCCCGGATTTGGATGAATATCATTTGTAGCCGGGTCTCCCTTTGTACCCATATGACAATGGTTCCTGATATGTAGGATAGGATGGTGGCTTGTAGTTTAGATGATGTCCCTTTGAATGTTGGTTGAATTGTAATATTTGAGATGAAATTCTTCAAGACCTAATAAGGTACTCACTTCTCTTTCCCTTTTTTAATTATAGAGTTATGCAGGCGAGTAGGAGTTGAGGAGTACCTGGGAGATACTTAGGTGTGCCCTTGCACCTTCATCTACTTTATAAAAATTATAGGTGAGGGTGCACTAGATAATATCAAGAAGAGGAAGATCGATTTGGGTAAATAGATATCTTAAGATTTAGAGTCTTTTAGGTCATCCACAACCAACCTCTTTGATGATATTTCTGATAAGATTGAGCCATTGAGAGATTATGTCAGCATTTTTCCAAGGGCCGGGAGAGACCTTTACCACCCACCACTCAGATGTGTCATACGCTGACTATGATAAGCATCGATAGGATTAGAAGATACAGTGAGCTACTATTTCTAGGATTAAAAGAGCCTACTCATCTTTGGTGGAGTGGCACCGAGAGATCTAAACTTCATATGAGAAGATGGTCATAAGGGAGAGGAAGAGAGAAAAATTCTTTTACAAGATATGGAAGGGATTAAAGGGCCTTTGGAAGGTCCTAAAACCTTGAGATAGACACCTTTATCCTAAGATGAGAGCGACGATGAGGTCCTATTTGACTAGTCAGGTCCTGAAGATACAGATAGTGATGTAAAGTCTGAGAGTGAGAGAAACTTTTGATGCAGTTTGGAAGCACTTTTACCCTTTCTTATGGTTTATTATTTATACAATGAGGTCACTACAAGCTTTTAGTTGGGGGTGCCAGTCACTGCATTTATTCAGCTGGGCATGTATTATTCATATTTCTGGGTATTGATATTCTTTTTGATGATTTCTATTTTTATTTGGGTTGTAATAGTTGGGAACTTTGATGTTAACAACATTTGTGTGGATTAGTCATTTTGTTTTGATTTTAGATTGTTGCTTTATCTTGATTTTTCTTGTGATGATATCCAACGAGCATTTCCCTATGATGGATTGAGTGACAACATTCTTAAGGCAAAAAAATTGTTATCGAGTTTTGAGCCATGGATACAGGGGAAGTCTCAGTACCTGTACTATCGGAGCTATAAATGCAAGGAAAGTCTGAGTACCTATGGCATTTCGGATTTGGGATTGCATTTATACCTATGGCAAAGTCTGAGTAACTATATTGTTTGACCGTAATAAAGCCAAAATATGAGACGAAGGCTTGAGTTGGTGCCGTATTCATCAAATTATGCGTGGTACAAATGCAAAGTAAATACCTCCTTCATCCAAAAATTTTCAAAAATCAAGGGCATGGATGTGAACAACCTTATAATAAAACTTTTTCTCTTTTTGTGTCTCCACAAATTTTGGCTTGTGAAAATTGGTAGATACTATATTTTGTCACTAGTGGAAGGGACAATTGAACCTTTTTGGCGAATTGGCATGCCATGTGTGGTAATCTTATTTTTCAAAATCTCATGTGTACTTGTACCATCTATAACTTACCCCTTTAGTGTCTCAAGGCTAAGTTTGATTATATTTGGTTGGTGAGATGATCCTAGGCCATCTTTGTGAACTAGGAACCCACTCTAAGCTCAAATAGCCTACCCATGCATAGAATAGGACCCTTAGATTCCCAACATTGAGCCTTCAAACCTTTCTTTGGAAACCATGTTACAAGCCGTGTACCATTAAAAATTTTTTCCCTCTCTTGAATCCAACCCTCCTTGAATATGAAAAATAAAAATTGAGGCTAAATGCCTAAGTTGGGGGTGGTAAGTTTGAATGAGTTGACTTTGGGCCATGGTAGTTTAAGTGGATGCCTTTGATCCTAGCAATGAAAAATTGAAAAATAAAGAAATGATAAAAACAAAAATGAGGCATAGATTGCAAAAAAAAAAAATAAGCAAAAAAATGATACCCTAAAAAAGTTAGGGAAATTAAGTCTCTTAGAGTAGGCATGTATAAGGTGTGAAAACAAAAGGAGTGGTCCATGGTCAAAAGTTAGTTGAAATAGTATGATGTGGATGTTCAAGGAGGGTTAATTCACTTTGTTCCTAAATGATATCTTGCCCTTCCCCGAGCCTATGTTTCAAGCTCAAAAAGCCCATTGAGATCTCCAACTAAGTGTATTCATTATACTGGCAATTGAAAATACGGGCAAGCCTATGACATGGTACTTTTTAGCATTGAGAGTCTTTATGAGACAGAGAGTTTTTCACTTAAATCCCTTTTTGCTAAATTGATAACTTGGTGTGTGGAATTTTCTTTCTGGGGAGGACGAATTTTAAAATATTGAGGTGGGTGATTTTGTCATCTCCCGAGAAATAAGGCAAACAGAGTATAATGTAGTTGAGGTCCAAAGGTGAGTCACTTCTAGAATATTAGTGATTGTTGCATGGTTTCTCTTTAAAATCTTTTGCATCCTTGAAAACCACATTTTATGTTGAGGGGTGTCATAAAAATAGTTTTGCCCATGTTTGAAGAGATATTTATGGTAATAATCAAGTTAAAGTCATTGTGATTATTGGAGGATATTATTTGGGCATACATGTGCATTGTATCTTGGACAAGAGTTAGTGATCGCAAAAACATGGGATTCAGCCCATGGGCTATTTTGTAATTTCATACAACCATCCAAAATCCTCTGATAGGCTAAAACCCTTTCTTTTTGGGTATTCTACAATATTGAAACATTTGGAATAGCTTCTAAGATGAATATTATTTATTTTGTGTGGAATTCTTTAGATTTAGTCTTTCCATTGCGTAGGATATTGAATAATCTTTCCAACAATATAAGATTCTCCTAAATCCAATAGCCGTGTAAGAAGTTATGGCTATTATAAGTTCCAGTCACAAAACACCGTCGTTTGGACCCTTAGTGCATCACAGAGAAGTGTTAATTCCTAATTGTCAATTTTTAGTGGCCCTCTGCAATATTGGTGCATCGCGGAGAGAGCCAAATTCCCAATTGTCTAATTCCAGTGAAGGACCATAATATTGGCGCGTTGCGCCAAGTGTCCAGGTCCTATCCAAGGTGGCAACGCGATACCTCTACATCGCGACACTAAGTATTTTCCCAGTGGCTTGGTGCGATAGTGGCGCGTCGCGCCAAGGCAAAAAATTGGGACCCTAATTTATTTTTTTAGTTTTATTTAGGAGTTAAAGGGGGGTATTTTGGACTTTTCCCAACCCTCAATCCATCCAAACACATGATTAAAGTCTTTTAAAATCATCATATACTAAGTTTCATCAAAATTACTCTTATCCAAAACCCTATGCTTCAACATTCATCTCCAAGAAACTCAAGATTCTACCATCGTTTTTCCAGATTGTTTCAAGAATTAAGAGTCCTAGACCAAGATCTTTAAGAATCTTCATTCAAGAGTAAAAATAGCATCTTAAAATGCAAGCTTATTCATTTAGCTCATCATCTAAGGTATGTGGAACTTGAACAAGGACAATTCTTTCTACCTTGTGCCCAAGAACTTGATTTTTATTAAAGATTACATGATTTGAAAGTTAGGGTTGTTGCCCAATTCTTATTATTTTGTTTATGAAATTATCATGTTATTTAAGGCTTTAAATGCAAGAGATTTACATATATCCATGTTTGAAATCATGAGATTTATATTATGAGTTATTTTCTACTATCTTGATTAAGATTGTTGAAACCTTTTAAGATGACTGTTGAGCATGAAGTTTAAATATGATTTTGATGCATTAAAGCTGTATATTTTGTGTCCTAAGTACAAGTGATGAATTTATAAGGAGATTATGATGTTAAGTTTTATTGACAAGTTTTATGAGTGCTTTCTATTGATCCTAAGCTAACAGAAGGAATTCATATTTTTTTCACATAGTTTGAGATTTAAAGAAGAGAAGCATAATCAGTTTTAATTATAAACCATTATGCTATTTTAAGGTGGATTTCTTAAAAGTTCTGAGCGTAAGTATGGGAGTAGAATTTAGCATCGAGTTGGGCATAATTCCAAGGTCTCATGCCCCAGAACTACGTGCCACCATAGGACTAAGGTTATTCCCACTTCTACGTGGATGACGAAGATTGTGATCACTCAAGTTAAGGTTCTATTCTGATGGCAAGGGTAGAATAACGCTCCCCTACATGGGAAAGACTTTGGACTCCATGCAACTCGTATGGTTTATGTCAGTTAGAAGAAACTCCCAAGCCCAAAGTCTCTAAGTCCCAAAGCTTCTAAATTTCAAAAGAAAAGAATGATATAATAGCTTTTATAATCCTAAGTGTTATGATTCACTAGATTTACAAGTACGATTGGTGATACATGATTTTATATTTTGATATTTTAGATAATCAAGCTTATGTGAGTCATATACATCCACATGCATTTACTTTCTAATTATGATAATGTTTACTTATGGATTCCAACCCAATATACTTAGTACATCCTCAAAGTGCTGATCCACATATATGTCTATGTGCTATATTATCTTATAATATAGGTTCAGGTGCTCCATATCAATAGGGTGAGTAGTTTGAGCATCTTTATCTACGCTCCGATAGTTGGTGAGTCCTCATGATTTTGAGGGCCTGCTTCTTCAAATTTCCAGCTTTTCTAGTATTTGAGTTATCATTTTTAGTTTAGTCAGATTCAGTTGGGGTCTATCCTAATGGCTCTCTAGTTCCTTTTTAGTAGCAGAGGCTTGTCGGACTACGGGTTTATATACAGACTTTTGGTATTTGTTGTTCAGACATTATCTACAGCTTATTCAATTTAATTTTTGTATAATGCAATATTATTTCTTGATTAGATAATCTTGAAGTAAGGTTCAGACTTAGTAGCAGGCTCAACGGGTTATCTTGAGGCTACTCATAGCCTTGATCATTTTGTGATGTCCTGGGATCAGATTTTGGGGTGTTAAAAACTTGGTATTAGACCCTAAGTTTTAGAGAGTCCTAGGGAGTCAGACAAGATGTGTTTTATAGAGTCTTGATCATCGGTGTGAAGCGCACCACATCTATGAGCAAGAGGCTATGGAGTGTTTTAGGAAAATTCTCTCTTTCTTTCATAATCCATCATGCTTACAACTGTCTCTATCTAGTATTAAATCATGCTTTTTTATGAAAGAATATGCCTCCTCACACAACTAATGCTCTTAGAAATGATAACCAACCAACTCATCCCATAGAACCTTTGAGTGAGAATATGTCACATGTAGAGTTTTGGGTATCTTTTCAGGTGCTATCCCAAATTATGACTGCTAATGTTTACGGTAATAGTTAGGATGTAGTCCTACCTCAGCAGGATGGGGATTTAGCCGCAGTCAGAATTTGAGACTTTATGAGAATGAACCTGCTGGAATTCTTTGGGTTGAAAGTAGGTTAGGACCCATAGCTGTATCTCGATGAGGTAAAGAAGATCACTCAAGTGATGCATATTATCAAGTAAGAGAGTGTAGAATTGGCATCCTATAGGTTGAAGGATGTTTCTTATGATGTGGTTGTGATATGGAAGAATAGTAGAGGGCAGAATGCAGCTCCTATGACTTGGCAGATATTTTAGGATATGTTTTAGACAAATTCTTCCCACTTGAGATGAGGGAATCTAAGATAGAAGTGTTTATACACCAGAGGCAGGGCTCCATGACAATGAAGGAGTATTGCCTCAAGTTCAACCAGTTGTTTAAGTATGCCCCAGATTAGATGGCTGACCCTAGGTCAAGCATGAGTAAGTTTGTCACCGGTGTGTCTGGATTGGTAGTTAAGGAGTATAGAACTGCTATTCTCAATAGAGACATGGATTTTTCTAGATTGTTGATGCATAATTAATAGATTGAGGTAGAGAAGATGAAAGAGAGAGAAAGAGAGAGAGAAAGAGTAAATAAGAAGGCTAGAATAGGGCAGTTTAAGTATGGTCAGACTAGATCCTATGAGGGGATTACCCATAGTTTTAAACCCATTTGTCTATGCTAGTGCTATGTTCAGCTCGTTCTACCACTCCTAGAGGTTGGCAAGATCAGTGGGGTAAGTCTTCTATGTCTAGATCCCAGAATAGTGTTAGTGGTAAGCCTAATAATCCTTTATTTGCTAAATATGGTAGAACACATATCGGTGAGTGCTTGGCTGAGAAGAAGGGTTGTTTTGTTTATGGTAAATTGGGACATAGAATTAGAGAGTGTCCGTACGCTAAGCCCAGAAACAGAGATTTTTGTCCTTAAACTCAGGCTACCAGTGCACCAACCCCTGTAGTTCACCCTGCCCTCCTCATGGTGCTTCATCTAGTATCGATGGTGAACATCACCTGAATTGGTTCTATGCTCTACCATCCTGCCAGGAGTTGGATGATTCACCAGATTTTGTTACTGGTATGCTTTGTGTTTTACATTTTATTGTGTATGTGTTGTTAGACCTCGAGTCGAGTTTCTCTTTTGTGACCCCATTAGTTGTCATGAATTTTTTTGTAAAATCTGAAAAGATTAAGCCTTTCTTTGTTCTACTCTAGTAGGTGAGTTAGTTGTTGCCAAACGGATTTACAAAAGTATCCTATCACTGATCTTCATAGAGTCATGTTAGCAGACTTAATAGAGTTATACATGGTTAATTATTGATTTTGATCTTATTCTTGGTATGGATTGGATCCATTCCTGTTATGCTTCTATAGATTGTTGCACTCGAGTGGTGAAGTTTCAGTTTCCAGATGAGCCAATTTTTGAGTGGTCCGGTAATTCAGTGTCTCCTAAGAGTAATTTCATATCTTATCTTAAGGCTAGAAGGTTGATTTCCAAAGGTTGCATTTATCATCCAGTTTGAGTTAAACATACTAAGTCTGAGACCCCAACAGTTCAGTCAGTCAATGTAGTAAATGAGTTTCCAGATGTCTTTCCGGAAGATCTCCCAGGGGAACCTCCCGATAGAGAGATTGAATTCGGTATTGACATTCTCCCAGATCCTTAGCCTATTTTTATCCCTCATTATCGTATGACTCTGACAGAGCTTAAGAAGTTGAAGGAACAACTCAAAGATCTTTTAGATAAAGGTTTTATAAGGCCTAGTGTTTGTCTATGGGCGCTCCCATCCTATTTGTGCAAAAGAAAGATGGTTCTTTACGTATGTGCATTGACTATCGTCAACTAAATAAGGTCATAGTCTAGAAAAAAATATCATTTTCCTAGAATTGATGACCTATTTGATCAATTTCAAGGTGAAAGTTATTTCTCAAAGATAGACGTTAGATCTGGCTATCATCAGCTTAAAGTTAGGGAGTGTGATATTCTGAAGACTGCTTTTAGAACCCGTTATGGACATTTTGAGTTTCTAGTCATGTCTTTTGGGCTAAACAATGCTTCTACAGCTTTCATAGACCTCATGAATCAAGTGTTTAAGCAGTACCTAGATATGTTTGTCATAGTGTTCGTAGATGATATCTTTGTGTACTCCTATAGTGAGGGTGACCATGCAAACCATCTTAAAATTGTCTTACAAACTATTAGAGATCATCAATTGTTCGCCAAGTTCAACAAGTGTGAACTTTGGCTAAGGTCAGTAGCATTTCTCGGTCATATTATTTCTATCGATGTCATTAGAGTTGATCCCCAAAAGATAGAAGCTGTAAAAAATTGGCCTAGACTTACCTCTCCATTAGACATTAGGAGTTTCTTTAGTCTAGATGGCTATTACTGCTATTTTGTTGAAGGTTTCTCATCTATTTCATCTTCTATGTCTAGATTTACCCAAAAGAAAGTTAAGTTCCAATGGTCAGATTCCTGCGAGAGTTTTCAGGAATTGAAGACACAACTCACTTCAGCCTTAGTGTTAGCATTACTTGATAGTACCAATGGTTTTGCGGTGTATTATGATGCTTGTAGAGTTGGTTTAGGTTATGTATTGATGCAGAGAGGTAAGGTCATAGCCTATGCCTCTAGATAGTTGAAGCCTTATGAAAAGAATTACCCAACCCATGATTCGGAGTTAGCTTCTATGGTTTTTGCTTTGAAAATATGGAGACATTATCTATATGGTGTGCATATTGATATGTTCACAAACCACAAAAGCTTACAATATGTGTTTAATCAGAGGGAGTTGAATCTCCATCAGATAAGATGGTTAGAATTGCTAAAAGATTATGATATGAGTGTGTTGTATCATTGGGGCAAGGCCAACCTAGTGCCAGACACCCTTAGTAGATTGTGTATGGGAAGTGTTGCTCATGTGGAGAAAGATAAGAAAGAATTAGCTTGAGAAGTTCATCGTTTGGCTAGACTGAGTATTAGGTTAGTTGATTTAGCTGAAGGTAATGTTTGGGTTCAGAGTAGTTCTGAGTCTTCCCTAATTTCAAAAGTGAAGGAGAAGCAAGATATGGATTCTAATTTGGTCAAACTGAAAGAGTCAGTTAAAGGGCAAAAGGTAGAGGTTTTCTCCCAAGGAGGAGATGGCATGTTGATATACTAGGGTAGATTGTGTGTTTCTTTTATAGATGACCTGAGATAGAGAATTATGGCTGAAGTGCATGACACGCGTTATTCTATTCATCCCGGTGCTACCAATATGTACCGTGACTTCTAGGAAATTTATTGGTGGAGTGGTTTGAAGAAAGATATAGAAAAGTTTGTAGCAAAGTGTGCAATTTGTCAATAGGTTAAGGTAGAGAACCAAAGACCTGGTGGTATGTTGCAAGACTTTAGTATCCCCACTTGGAAATGGGAAGAGGTGAATATGGATTTTATTACTGGTTTACCCCAATCATGTCGTCATCATGATTCGATATGGGTTATCATAGACAAATTGACCAAGTCAGCTCATTTCTTGCTAGTTCACAGGTCTTGTACAACTGAAGACTATGCTAAGTTGTACATCCGAGAGTTAGTCAGATTGCATGGAGTTCCCTTGTCTATTATCTCGGATAGGGGTACTTAGTTTACTTCCATGTTTTAGAGAGCCTTTTAGAAGGGTCTTGGTACCCAAATCTATCTTAGTTTAGCTTTCCACCCTCAGACAGATGGTCAAGCAGAGAGGACCATCCAAACTCTAGAGGATATATTGAGAGCGTGTGCTCTTGATTTCAAAGGTTGTTGGGATGAGCATTTGCCATTAATTGAGTTTTCTTATAATAACAGTTACCATTCTAGCATTTAGATGTCCCCGTTTAAGGCTGTGTATGGGAGGAGATGTAGGTCACCCATAGGATGGTTTGAAATGGGTGAAGCCGCTTCGCTTGGGTCTGATGCAGTGTTTGAAGATATGGAGAAAGTCAAGTTAATTAGAAAAATATTGAAAAAAGCCCATCATCAGAAATTGTATGTGGATGTGAGAAGGAGAGATCTTGAGTTTTAAGTTGGTGATTTAGTGTATCTGAAGATTTCACCCATGAAAGAGGAGAAGAGATTTGGCAAGAAGGGAAAACTTAGTCCCCAGTATGTTTTCCCTTTCAGCATTTTGAGTCATGTTGATAAAGTAGCTTATGAGATTACGTTTCCTGCAGATTCATCAGCAGTTCATCCTGTATTCCATGTCTCCATGCTTAAGAAGAGCATAGGTGACTCCACCATTGTAGTTCCTTTAGAAAGCTTAGAAATTCAGAATATCCTTTCATATGAAGAGATTCTAGTTGAGATTTTCGATCATCAGATCCGTAGACTAAGGAACAAAGAAGTTCCCTTGGTCAAAGTTCTTTGGCAAAATCAATCAATTGAGGGCGCAACTTGGGAAGCAGAAGCAGATATGCGATCCAAGTACCCTCACCTTTTCTCCGCAAACGCAGATCTAGCTAAAGGTAATACTCTTCCTTGATTCAGTTCCTTTCTAATCAGATATTCAGCAATATAGATGTCCTCATGTAAGTTCATGCACTCACCGAGTTACTTAGAAGCTCAGAATGATTTAGATTTAGTTGCTTATTTCATTTCAGTTGTGCATGCTATCTTATACAGTTAGATACCTTAGAAATTTCAGCTTAACTTTCCACATTCGAGGATGAATGTTTCCAAGAGGGAGATATTGTAATACCCTATACCTTTTCTAGGTAGAATCCATCCCTAGGATGTTAAGGGATAGATTCTAAGATAAATATTATTTATTTTGTGTGGAATTATTTAAATTTAAACTTTCCATTGTATATGAAATTGAATAAGCTTTCCAACGATATAAGATTTACCTAAATCCGATAGCCGGGTAAGAAGTTATGGCTATTTTAAGTTCAAGTCGCAAAACACCATCATTTGGACCCTTAGCGCATCGCGGAGCAGTGTTAATTCCTAATTGTTAATTTCCAGTGGCCCTCCGTGATATTGGTGCATCACGAAGAGAGCCAAATTTCCAATTGTCCAATTCAAGTGAAGGACCGTGATATTGGTGTGTCGTGCCAAGTGTCCAGGTCTCATCCAAGGTGGCAACGCGATACTTCTGCATTGCACCACTAAGTATTTTCCCATATGGAATTTCCTAGTGGCTTGAAGCGATAGTGGTGCGTCGTGCCAAGGCCAAAAATTAAGACCCTAGATTATTTTTCCAGTTTCGTTTAGGAGTTAAAGAGGTATATTTTGGACTTTTTCCCAACCCCCAATCTATCCAAGCACATGATTAAATCCTTTTAGAAGCATTATATGCTAATTGTCATCAAAATTACTCTCATCCAAAGCCGTAGGCTTCAACATTCATCTCCATGAAACTCAAGATTCCACCATCCTTTCTCCAGATTATTTCAAGATTTAAGATCCCTAGACCAAGAGCTTCAAGAATCTTCATTCAAGAGCACAAACAACATCTCAAAAAGTAAGCTTATTCATTTAGTTCATCATCTAAGGTATGTGGGGTTTGAACAAGGAAAATCTTTTCGTCCTTCTGCCCAAAAACTTAATTTTTATTAAAGATTGTATGATTTGCAAGTTAGGTTTGTTACCTAATTCTTATTATTTTATTTATGAAATTATCATGTTATTTAAGGCTTCAAATGCAAGATATTTACATATATCCATGTTTGAAATCATGAGATTCATAGTGTGAGTTATTTCCCACTATCTTGATTGAGATTGTTGAAAACTTTTAAGATAACTGTTGAGCGTGAAGTTTAAATATGATTTTGATGCATTAAAGCTGTATATTTTGAGTCCTAAGTACAAGTGATAAATTTATAAGGAGATTATTATCTCAAGTTTTATTGACAAGTTTGATGAGTGGTTTCAAGAGGAAAGATTGATCTTTTAGTCCTAAGCTAAGACAAGGAATCCATATTTTTTTTTTCCACATAGTTTGAGATTTAAAGAAGAGAAGCATAATCAGTTTTAATTGTAAACCCTTATGCTATTTTAAGGTGGATTTTCTAAAATTTTTGAGCATAAGTATGGGAGTCATATTTGGCACCGAGTTGGGTATGATACTGAGGTCTTATACCCCAGAACTACGTGCCACTATAGGACTAAGATTATTCCCACTTCTACGTGGATGACTAAGATTGTGATCACTCCAGTTAAGGTTCTATTCCAATGGCAAAGGTAGAACATATCCCCAATATGGGCAAGATATTGGACTCCATGTCAGCTCATATGGCTTATGTCGGTTAGAAAAAACTCCCAAGCCCAAAGTCTCTAAGTCCCAAAGCTTCTAAGTTTCAAAATAAAAGAATGATAGAAAAGATTTTATAAGACTAAGTGTTATGAATCACTAGATTTACAAGTATGATTGGTTATACATGATTTTATATTTTGATATTTTGGATAATCAAGCTTATGTGAGTCATATACGTCCACATGCATTTACTTTATAGTTATGATGATGTTTACTTATGCATTACAACCCCATATACTCAATATATCCTCAAAGTGCTGATCCAGATATATGTCTATGTGCTACATTATATTATAATGTAGGTTCAGGTGCTCCGTATCAATAATGTGAGTAGTTCGAGCATCTTTATCTATGCTCCCATAGTTGGAGAGTCCTCATGATTCGAGGGCCTACTTCTTTAGATTTCCAACTTTTATAATATTTGAGTTATCATTTTTAGTTTAGGCTGAGTCAGTTGGGGGTCTGTTCCAATGGCTCTCTAGTTCTTTATTAGTAGTAGAGGCTTGTCAGACTATGAGTTTATATATAGACTTTTGGTATTTGTTGTTCAGACATTATCTATAGCTTATTCAGTTCAGTTTTGGTAAAATACAATATTATTTATTGATTATATGATCTTGAAGTAAGGTTCAGACTTAGTAGCAGTCTCAAAGGGTTAGCTTGAGGCTACTCGTAGCCTTGAGCACCGTGTGACATCCCGAGATGAGATTTTGGGGCGTTACACTCTTGAAAGCTCAAACCATCCTTGAAAGAGGGGTTTGGGTGAGCTTTAAGAACCCATATCATCTTTAAAAGAGGGATGTGGATGACAAGGCAATAGTAGACAATTAATTGATGTAGTGTGCTAATTTTCACTATCTTAGATATAAGGGTGATTAAGAAGTTGATTATATCTTGGGCATCTTCCTAGAAACAGGGATGCCTAATTAAGGTAATGGGTGGTGGGAATTTGACACACTTGTTAGGTACTCAAAAGGGTCAATGAGTGATATTCTTGAGGTTTCGCTGATAGACTAGCCTCAAGGATCTTAGACCTATCCTGCCATATTATTAACAACTAGCATGTACACTAAATCATCATGCAACCATGCATAACTTACTCTTAGGTATACATAATCTCAAGATTCTTCTCATATTGAATTTAAATCATAATTGTTGTTTACGTTGTTGACTTGAGTTGATATTGACAAAACACGTGTCAAACCAACCCCCCTATTTTTATTTATACATTTCTCTTTATTTACATTGTGAGTTGCTTATTAGTAGCATTTCACACCCATAGGTTTAGAATTCTAATTTTGCTCCTCATGGATTCAACCTCAACATAAGTTGAGCTATTGACAATGATCATTCTCTACCACTTTCTTATGATATAAGTGAGTGTTATCGGATGTTATGAATTAGTTAGTTTGGTATCAATTTTAGACTTATTCAAAAGTCATTAAATTCTAAACAATCTATCTTATGTTTGGGATTAATCCAACATTAGTTGTATATTTATTGGTTGGATCGGGTATAAGGGGTGGTCTCTGGTCCTTGTTGGACTTGAGATGCCCAACATGACTAGGACCTAGTTCAGATCACGTCAGAGTAGTATCAGATCTAGGTTTTGATGTCATGGGGTATCCACAAAGTTGTGATATGTAGAGTCTCTTTTATGGGTGTGTAGAGTGCCAGACTTATAAGAGAGAGTCTACGAGGCATTTAGGAATATTTCACTTTCTTGTTGCCTTACTTCAAGCTATAAAGTCTAAGGTCTTGGATTCCTCTAATTTTTGTTTGTTTGTCTTTCAGATCATGCCTCCCAGATGATCCGAAGCTCATAGAAACTCCTTTATTCCACTTGGGGAGACTATTTATGGGACACATCCTACTTATGGGGCCCAGACTGGGTCAAGGGGTCCATTTTATGACTACTCTTATGGAGTTCCACCGATCCCCTCTAGTCCTCTGCGAGCTCCTCAGGCTGAGTGACGAATACTGAGTTTCATCAATTTATTTATGTGTTTTCTCAGTTTGTAGCTTCTCAGTCTGAGGATAGTGCTGCATTTTCTGAGGCCAAAAGTGTTGGCTAGTCCATGAGGATGGTACCTCTAACTTTTACTGGTGTTGAGGGTGGGAAGAATCCTCATGGTTTTAGTGGTAAAGATGGGGGAAAGTGGCCTAAACAAAGTGGGGGAGTTCTGGTTCCTTCTCTACAGCTAGTGCTCCTTTCCCAAACCAATCAAGTGATTATTGCCCTCGAAAAGTAGGGGATTTATGGCACCGGGTGCCTAATTATAGACTGGTGGGTCTAAGTCATCTCTATCTCACCATTTTTATAGATTTTATGGTCGGCTTCACCATGGCCAGTATGAGAAAGGGAGTCACTAATGTATTATTTATGGTCAGATTAGTCATAGGCAACGTGATTGTCCTACTAGATTTGCACCTAGGGCTAACAAGGTTTTGATTTACTCTTCATCAGCTCCGGCACCAAAGGGTGCACCATCTGGGTCCCATACTAGTCTGAACCGTTTCTATGTTCTCATTACTTTATAGGAGTCTGAGGCATCACTTGATGTCATGACTGGTATATTGAAACTTTTTTCCCATGATATGTATTATTTATTCGATTTGGGGTCCATTCTCTCTTATGTGACCCCATTTATGGCTGTACATTTTGGTATTGATCCTGAGTGTGTTTCAGAACCTTTTCCTATTTCTATCTTAGTCGGTAACTCTGTGGTAGCTAGAAAAGCCTATCAGGGCTGTGTGGTATTTGTGTATGGTCGAGAGACCTTGGTGGATCTGCTTGAATTAGACATGGTTGATCTCAATGTCATATTGGGGATGGATTGGTTGCACTCGTGCTATGCATCTCTAGATTGTTGAACCCGTAAAGTCATCTTTAGATTCCCTAATGAGCTAGTTATTGAGTGGAAGGGTGGTTCCCTAGATCCTTAGGGAAGGTTTATATTGTATCTTAGAGATCGGAGATTAATCTCCAAAGGGTGTCTCTACCATCTTGTCCGAGTTAAATATTCTAACTCAAATGGACCTTCTTTGCATTCAATCTTGGCGGTGAATGAATTTACCGAGTTCTTCCATAATCACCTTTCTGGTGTCCTAATAGGGAGATTGCGTTTAGGATTGATCCTATTTAGTACACTTACCTTAATTCTATTCCCTCTTGATAGAATGACTTCAGTTGAGTTGAAGAAGCTTAAGGAATAGTCAAAATATCTTTTTGATAAAGGTTTGTCTTCCCTAGTGTTTCTCCATGAGGTACTCTATTAATAGTGCATAATGGTTGATATACACCAAGTTTGAACATTAGATGATGATTTTGGTGAAAGGAGTATGTTAGCTCGAGGATAGTAATGTGAGATTTGTAGAGGAAGATTGGTAGGCTTGGTGGGGTGTGCGGAAGAGGTGAGGTTAATGACTTAGGGGATACCAGAGTGGGAAAGTCGTGATATATAGGCCGGAGGTCCAGGTTTAACTGATGGATTGATGGCTAAGTCATTGAATGGGTTAAGGCATGGATTTTCTAAGAATATGTTGAACCCCTGGTAATATCTGGATAGATGAGGTTTTAAGTATAAGAGAGATAAGTTCCCCTAGTACGTGTCCATAATGATACCCCTTAGAGTGTAGTATTGTGCTTATAGATGAAGTAAGATGAGGATCGAGGGCTAATCTTAATTTTTTTCCTAGTGGTGGACTTCAAGGGAGAGTTGGGGTGAATTTACTTCTATTCCAGCAATTCCCTCCTATTTTGGGTAAGAGGGAACTCTACTAGTGTTGCACGGATTCTAAAAGTGCTTATGCCTAAGGTTCATATTCTACATGCCGTGTACGTCCATACTACAACCCCTGAACTAATGGCAATAATGGTTGACAAAACTTCAAGCTTCCAAGTGTTCAATCCCTATGTCATTACACGTATGACCTATATAGTTATGTCTCACGTTATTCCTAGTTCAAAGAAATAGTAGTTTCAAGAAGAAATCCTGGCCTTGTCCCTTGAGTATGAATCTCGGCTTTATGTTATATCACCCATGATATAGCAGTTGTGTTTCTCCTGGTGCCCAATCCTAATGACTTGTTCTATGATATTTTAATGTCGGAATGGTCCTCCATTTATAACCTAGGTGGTATCTATGAAGTACCTCATTCCTATTGTACCGTGTCTCATTTTGCGGGTCTCACCTTGAGTAGCACAAGTTGTTAAGATGTAAACCCGCCCATCTTTGATACTCGTACTTTAGTTTCTCAATGACCCTTCTTATGTTAGGGTGGTAGTGGTTGTGGAAGCGTAGTAATGTTTTGCATGAAGGATTAGATGTCCTTGGTTGTAAAATTTCGGGTGACTGCTAGAGCTAAGGTTATAAGAGTAGATTGAAGAATAAGATGAACTTTTTCCTCTGAAATATTTAAGGAGGGGAAGTACGGAGAAAACCTTTGTGATAGTGATTGAATTTTCTGGCTCTAAGGTGGGAAATTCATAAAGCGGGGGTAGAAAGGTAGGCTCGATTGTTGGGGTTGATAGATACCCAACCATTGTGTTATGTAACTATAGATACTTGATTAAGACATGGGGTTTCATGATTATAGTAATGGGCGGGGTAGTATTATTGGAGTGGTGTAAAGTATAGGGTCCCATGACTTTCACTAACACTTTTAACTCTGAGTTAGGCCTTAACAAGGAAGGGAGTGATGCGATTTGGTAAGGGGGGAAGCTCAGTCCATGCTATGTCAGTCTGTACTTGGTTTTGAAGAGGATTGGTAATCTTGACTACGAGTTGGAGTTGCATTCTAGCTTGAGATCCATTCATCTGGTGTTTCATGTTTCCATGTTAAGGAAATGTGTGGGTGATCCTTCATCGATTGTTCCTTTGGAAGGGATGGATATTTCAAATTCCTTGTCTTATGGGGTAGTCCCAGTTGAGATTTTGGATAGCGAGTTAGTTGGTTGCGGATGAAGGATGTGGATTTGGTAAAGGTTCTTTAGAGGAACCATAAGATTGAGGAATCTACTTAAGAGGTGGGAGAGGACATGAAATCCAGGCATCCACATTTGTTCCCCATTCCTGATATTTATGCTTAAGGTATGTGCCGTTCTTAATATCTTTGTTTTCTAACTTTATTAAAGGGAAGTTTGAGGGGTAGTAATGTGTTAAATCTTGTATGCGTTGCCTTAGACCCCTTATTTGAGAACGAATGATCCTAGTGGGGAGATTGAAATGCCCCAAACCTTAACCCTTGAAAATTTCCTCGATTTTAAACTCTCTTATCATCTTACAACTTACACTATGAGTCGTATGGTATGGTGAACGGTCTAGGGACCCAAGTCATATGTTGTTCAGTGTGTTGTTGGCCAAGTTCTATCCTGGTTATGAGGGACTCCATACAAGCTGTATATTGATGTGACGAGAGGGTTGAGTCCAATCGTATGTTTTCCAGCATTCTTGGATATGACTAGAACATACTAGTTGTATGGTCCAGTGAAGAGTGGGGAAAGGGAGTCGTAAGCTGGATATAATGTGGTGTCCAACCTTCTATCTTGCTGACAACTTGATGGTACTAGTCGTAGGTTGTGGTGACGAGTTGGGCGGGCTACTCATAACCTCATGCGAGTTTGCAGCACTTTAAGCTGGGGGTAGTTTGGACATTTACCACCCCAAGCCCTTAAGACCCCATATCTTATAACCCTAGTTGGTCATCCCTTATACACTTAAAAAGATTAAAAACACTCTCTAAAAAACTCTCAAGAAGATTGGGCTAGGGTTTCTTCAAGGTGGTTATCTAGAGGATTAAGGATCAAAATAACGCCGTGAATTTTCATAACTCAGGCATGTTACTCCTCCCTAATTGTTATTTTACAAGGAACATGTGTTTTAATGTATGATTATCATGATATTGTTATGGTTTGAAATAATTATTGGGGGTTTTGGATATTTATGGTTGAATAATGGTTCTCATGGTTTATTTATGTTTTCTTTCATGCTTATAGTATGATTTTGACATTAGGGGATGTATGTTAATGGAAAATGGATTCTGGGATATTATGGATATCAAAAGAATGTAATTTTTTCTGAAGATAATCGAAATAAATAGAGATTCTAGTTGGGACCTTTTATGGAGCGATGCATGGTTCGAAAAATGCGATGTGCATTAGTTATTTGCCAAACAATTATCCTTCGCCCCTTATTATGCAGTGTTTGTGTGGACCACACAACGTGATGTGCGGCCACACGCTAACCACACAAGGCTTCTAGTGAGTCAAGTAGATATCTAATTTTGGATAAAATGGTCATAAATTTCTAGTTCTAAAATGGATCAAATGTCATGATCCAACCCACGGATCGTGCCGGCACCTACCTCAGATAAGAAACCCTCGCTACCTAACCATTTATTTAGTGTGGAAGTTTAAGAAATTCATTTTTTCAATAACATAATTTAGTCGGCTCATATATAATAACTCTGGTTTAATACATTTGGTACGCTAGAGTAATATGTAATATTATCAATAGTGAGACCACAGAAACTAGCCTAAATCGGTACAAGAGCCCTATCTATGCAGAATAGAGAGGGCAGGAGCTGTTGGAGAATGATCACCATCACTTCTGTAGAAACTTCAACTGACATTAATTAAGGAAATTTCTCTGAAAGGTGATATAGTAAGTGTAGTATCAGTACGACCACACATACTGGTAGGCATCGTGTATTGACTAGGGTTAGAAAGATATAATAATAATAATAATAATAATAATAATAATAATAATAATAATAATAATAGCAGCAATTAAGAAAATATCCATGATCTTAATTAAAGTTTTGGTTACTAAACCTCGATGATACTCTTACAATCTATCACCCTTAGTATCTCTTTGACCTACTTGACATTTAAAATTTTTGTATATATTTCTACTTTACTAACACATAACTATCGTGCAGTTAATTCCCACTCCTCAACACCTTATTTTCTAAATTAATACTCATAGACTTACAATTTTATCCTATTTAAATTCTTTGGAATTGCAACAACTAAGACAATTGTTAATGACATGATCCGAACTGGGGCCTTTCAGTAATGGGCATCCCAAGTCCAACTAGGACCGGGGACCACTCCCATTACCTAACCCAACCTCCAAACACGTACCTTGAGTCAGAAGAATTTTGAACATAAAACAAGATAGAATTTTGTACAATTCCATACTCTGGGATAGGTCCATAACCGTGACCAACCTAAACAAGTCAAACATTCCAATACCCAACCAATAACCATACCAAAACTAAAACAATAACCATGTAAGAGTCCATAACATAATAGGATAGAACAATCATAAATACAATCAAATGGTATCATTCATAATACCAATACCAATGACAAGTCTGACATCACTACTGATACAACCCATACCAACACATAGTAGTCCCACAAAGCTTCTAACTGAAAGTAAAACAATATTCGGTTGGGACATGCCGCTAACCATAGCCAAACCATAGTCTATGAAACAATCAGAGTATGTAAAGACATCCATGATATGAAATGGAGCCTTCCGAAATATAGAAGTTCACCACTTAAATCCAACAGCTGATCCCGAATTTGATCTCTCAACAGAAGGAGTAGAACGGATGGTTCATGCATCACATAGGGATACAGCGCCCGAAGATGGGTCAGTGGGTAAATTCTAGCATGCACTCAGGATAAGAATAAAATAATGCCCACCTTTAAAACCAAGTAAACCGACCATATGCATTCACAACCATACATACATATATATAACCATGTTGGGAAAGGGAACCAGTTTTAGCATGTCTTTAAAACCGTTGACCTAGGTATGTGTAGATTAACCATCCTAGAACTACCCATGGGCTATATGGGTCCAGTGTAACCCCTTGAACGAGCCTCGAAGTGTGTAGCCGCATGAACCAGAGATACCATAAGAGTAGGGGATTCTCGAGTACCCTTCGCTCTCTATGATACATATGTACTAGTATACTCAGGGGATTCCTATGTACCCCAGAAGTATCATGTATGGTCACCATGACCAATCCTCATGTCGATAAATATGAGTTTCGACAGCCCATCCATTGAACTCACACCTTCACGGTTAGCTATCACACCACGTCATTATTGTCCTACTAAAAACATTACCACACAGCCAAACCACTCTTCTATTTATTATTAACCAAGGCTATAAGTAGTGGTATCATCGTACCAACTACAGGTTGCAAGCAATGTCCTTATCCATTCTTCTTAAGAAGAAGGGATTTCTATGTACCCATAGATTACATTATTAAGTTGACTTGGGGGAATCCCATGTACCACGATAGGATTTAAACTAGAGCAACCATAACCACCAATACCTTACCATTTAACTATTCCAAATAATTTAAACCATTTATACCATTTAGGGTTCCATTACAAAGTTATACCATGCATAGTTTAATGAAATTCCAACAATTTAAACAAAACATTCTCATATATATTTTATCAAACAAGTTGGGGGCATAGTATTTCCAAAGCCAAAACCATGTACGAATTAACCATTTCTATGCAATCAAATGTTCAAACCACCATAATAATAAGAAAACCATAAGTAAAAGACATGAGGAAAACCATAACAAACCATTGTAACCAAAACCTCCAAAATGTATTTGAAAACCCAAAACCATATGACATTTATGCCATGAAAACAATTAATAAAAATATGTCTTTAGTTGGAACTAACATTGAGGAAGCAGTAAAATGCCTTAGAATTACGAAAATGTTGGAGAGATCACCCTTGTAAGTCCTTAATTGACCTCCTTTAAGGAAACCCTAGACTTCCTTAACCTAAGAGCCTTAAGAGAATTTGGGAGTGTTTAAAAGATTTTGATTGATTCCGAATAAGTTAATGAATCCCAAAAAGGTGCTATATGTCATGGGTTCATAATAGGTTAAGAAAGGAAATGTCCAAATTACCCCTAACTTAAATTACTTAAAATTCTTGCAGGATAGTAAGACCACCCCACCCCAACCATACCCTAGGGTATGAGTGGTACCATTATCTCATACCCTAGGCCTCCTCTTGGACCCCAACCATACCCTAGGGTATGAGTGGTACCATTATCTCATACCCTAGGCCTCCTCTTAGACCCCAACACCGCCCAACATACGACTACCCAACTATATGATTAGTACCATGAAATCATACCCTAGGAAGAATAGAATCTCCTAGACTAAACTTAGGGCAACATACAATTTACACCTTACCATTAGAACCCTAACATACGACTTGTACGTTCCAACCAATTCTTGTTGATAAACCATCCAACCCATACTAGTTACTATATGAACAAGACCATCGAAATCATACCATATCATACGAGAAGTACTTCAAGTTGTATGCTGTCTAGAAGCCAAAAAATGAGAAGTTTTCTTGGGGTCAAAACCTATGGTATTTCAGTCTCCCTACTAGGATCATTCATCCTCGAATGACGGAAAAAGTCTTACAAGCATGAAGTACACCCCAACATAAACCATTCCAACCTTTAGCAAAGTTAGAAAACAAAGATGCAAGGAAATCAACCTTTCTTTAACCAAGTTAGAAAACAAATATGTGATCAAGAACACATACCTTCCGCACGAATATCCGGAGCAAAAAACAAATGTAGATACTTAGACTTCATGTCCTCTTTCGCTTCCCAAGTAGCTTCTTCCACCTTATGGTTCCGCCATAGAACCTTAACCGATGCTACATCCTTGGTATACTACCGATGAACCTACTGATCCAAGATCTCAACCGAGATTTCTTTGTAAGAAAAGAATCTGAGATACCCAATCCTTGCAAAGAAACAACTGATGAAGGATCCTCTATAAACTTTCTCAACATAGAGACCTGGAATACTGGATGAATGCAACTCAAACTAAAAGGCAACTCTAATTCATACGCAATATCACCAACCCTCCTCAAAACTACATAAGGACTAACATATTAGGAATTGAGCTTCCCCTTTTTTCCAAACCACATTACTCCCTTCATGGGAGAAACCTTTAGGAATACCCTATCCCTAACCTAAAACTCTAAGTCCCTATGCCTTATATCCACATAGGACTTTTGGCAAATTTGGGTAGCCTTAAGCCTATCCCCAATCACCTTTACCTTGTCCATAGATTGATAAATAAAATCTAGGCCAAGTATATCTACCTCACCAAGCTAGAACCAACTAATAGGAGATCTATATCTCCCACCATACAATGCCTTAAAAGGGGCAATCCTAATGCTAGAATGATATCTATTGTTGTAAGTAAACTCTACAAGAGGTAGATGCTCAACCCAATTACCACCATAATCAATCACACATGCATAAAGCATATCTTCCAATGTCTGAATAGTCCTTTTTTCTTGCCCATCCGTCTATAGGTGAAAAGTAGTATTCAGACTAACCTTTGTACCTAACCTCTACTGAAATAACTGCCAAAAGTGAGATGAAAACTATGTACCACGATCAAAGATAATCAAAATAGGTACCCCATGCACCTTAATAATCTCATGAAGATACAACCTCGTATAATTCTCAGCCAAAAATTTAGTCCTCATTGGCAAAAAGTGAGCCATCTTTGTCATCCTATCCATGATTACCTGAACTAAAACAAATTGGTTTTGATACCAAGGAAGATCGATAACGAAACCCATGTTGATCACTTCCCAATTCCATTCAGGCAATTCAATTTCTTGATACAAGCCTCTAGGCCTTATGTGCTCAACTTTCACTTGTTGACATACCCAATATTTGGCTAAAAAATTAGCCATACCATTCTTCATACCATTCCACCAATACATCTCCTTGAGATCATGATATATTTTTGTCTAATCCAGATGAACAACGTAGCATGATTCATGCGCCTCGACCAAGATGCCTTCTCACAAACCATCGACGTCAGGAACACAACCTCCTTTAATACCACAAGGTACCATCGCCACTGATCTCAAATACCATTACCTTTTTCCTACCTATATCACCCATAATTTTTATGAAGATAGGATTAAGAAGTTTCTTCTCTTTGATATCTGCACAAAGAGATGACCGAACCACTTTTGGTACCAACACACCACCATTATCGGAGTCCAAAAGGCAAACTCCAAGATTAGCCAATCGGTGAATATCCTTCACCAAATTCTGCCTTTCAATATCCACATGAGCTAAAATCTCCATAGACAACCTACTAAGAGTATCAGCAACAACATTTGCCTTACCTAGATGGTAGTGAAGACTCATGTCATAGTCCTTGAGAAGCTCAAGCGATCTTCTCTGCTTGAGGTTAAGCTCTTTCTGAGGAAACACATATTGTAGACTCTTATGATCCGAGAAGATGTCCACATGCACTTCATACAAATAGTGACACCAAAATTTAAATGAAAACACCACACCTAACAATTCCAGATCATGAGTTGGATAATTCCTTTTATGCACCTTTAATTACCTAGAAGCATAGGCAATCACCTTACTATGATACATGAAAATACAACCAAGTCCCACCCAAGATACATCACAGTAAACCACAAACCCCTCACTTCCTTAGGAAAGGTCAAAACCGGAGCCAAAGAAATCTTATCCTTCAGCTTATTTAAACTACACTCACAAGCATCCGACTAAGAGAACTTTAACTTCTTCTGAGTCAACTTGTCAATAGGGCAGATATCATCGAAAAACTATTCATATTTTGAGAATTTGGCATACAGGTGATTCTCTTTCAAGGTCTGCAACACCATATAGAGGTAATTGGCATGGTCCACCTCACTCTTAGAATACACTAGGATGTCATCAATGAACCCAATGATAAATAAATTAAGAAACTAATAAAATACCCTATTCATCAAATCCATAAATGTTGCTGAAGTGTTAGTTAACCTAAATGACATCACCAAGAACTCAAAGTGCCCATACCAAGTATGGTAGGTTATTTTAGGGATATCTACCTCCCTAATCTTAAGTTGATAATACCCAAATCGAAGATCAATCTTAGAAAAGAATTTGGCACCTTGTAATTGATCAAACAAGTAATCTATTCTAGGAAGAGAATACTTTTCCTTAACCGTGACCTTATTCAATTGTCGATAGTCAATAGATATATGAAGTAAACTATACTTCTTACACACGAATAACATCGGTGCACCTTACAGAGACATACTAGGATGGATGAAATCCTTATCTAAAAGATCTTTAAGTTTCTCCTTGAGTTACTTTAACTCAGCTGGAGCTATTCTATAAGTAGGAATAGATATTAGAAGAGTTTGAGGAAACAAATCAGTCCAAAAATCAATCTTCCTATTAGGAGAAACACTTGGGTGATTATCTAGAAAGATCTCAGAAAACTCACTCGCTATCAAAATTGAGTGCAAGAAGGACCTCCTGAGTTAGAGTCTTAAACCAGACCAAACAATAGAGATACCCTTTAAAGATTAACCTTTGAGCTCTAAAATAAGATATAAACTTCCCCTTAGGAGCTAGGGAACCAGTCTTCTATTTAATAACCCGTTCACCAGGGAACTTAAAGACAACCTTATGGGTCCAATAATATAAGGACGTGTAGTATGAGTATAACCAATCCATCCCCTAAATGACATTAAAATACACTATATCTAATTCAAATAAATCCACCAAAGTCTCCTTACAACTAATAGATACGTCACACTCCCTATAGACTCTTTTAGCAACCATAGAGTCACCTATCGGGGTAGAGATAGAAAAAAGATTCAAAATAATCTTAGGATGAAAAGCAAAATACACAACAACAAATGGGGTCACATAAGAGAGATTAGACATTGGATCAAGTAAACAATACACATTATGAGAAATAAGTTATAACGTACCAGTCATAACATCAGGTGATGCCTTAATCTCAGGTCGGGATAAAAGAGCATATATTTAATTCAAGCCTGTGCTGGTACTAGAAATAAAAATAGATATAGAAACAACACCCCTGGGTGCAAGAACAGATAAAGAGGCAACCGTAACCTTGTCGCTCCTGAAGTAACCTTACCAACTGGATAATTTTTAAACATATGGCCTGGTTGACCATATTTGAAGCACCTATTCCTTCCCTCATCATAAAAACCCTAATGCAATTGACCACTGAACCTATAAAAAGGACATGATAAAGCTGATTGAGCCCCACTACCCTGAGATTAGGCACACTATTCCCTAAAGTTATTGCCACCCTACTGATGCCTGTCTCCTAACTGCTTTGGGTAGGGAGCACTAATTGTTGAGAAAGAATCAAAACTCCCTTAATTCTTATTTGGCCATTTACCACCATGCCGACTACTTTGCTATTTACCACCACCATGCTCAAAGAATCTAAAATTCTTGCCCTATCTTTAGCCTACCTCAACTTTCTTTCTCTTTTCCTCTTCCACTTATTGTATATGAACAACCAACCTGAAGATATCTATGTTCTTGATTAGAAATGTAGTCTTGCTTTCAAGGATCAAATCACAATATAATCTTAAAGAAAACTTTCTCATCTTGGCCCTCATATCCGACACTATTTTAGAAAAATACCTAGACAACTGGTGAAATTTTATGGCATACTCCTTGACCGATATCTTCCCCTATTTCAGATTAACAAATTTCTATGCTTTTACTTTCCTTAACTTATTAGAAAAGAATAAATTAAGAAAAGTATTAGAGAAAGTATCCCAAAAAAATGACTCATCCACATCACCCCTTGCCTTATCCCATTCTTTATACAATTGGTACGCCATATCTTTTAGCTAATAGGGAGTAAAATTCATCCCTTCCACATTCGTGGCCTGCATGACCCTAAAGATCTTTTCCATCTCATCCAGAAAACCTTAAGGATCCCCCTCCATCTCAAAAACCTCAAAGTTGGATGACTCAACCTCATAAACTATCCAACCCTTGTGGACTCAGAAGATGCAATACTAGATACACCATGCTCAGCCTGAGAAGCTACCAATTGATCAATCACATGGATCAACTGATGAAACTCTGCATTCATCACGTCTTACTGAGGAGCTTCAGAATGAGTAGAAGGAACTGGTGGAACTTTAGAACAATTAGGGATAAGATCCCTAGACCAATTATGGATCCCATAAGTAGAGCGTGTCCCATCAATATTAACCTTAGTTGGGAAAGAAGAGTTTCCACAAACTTCAGATCATCGAGGCATGATCTAAAAGATAAACAAATAGGAATTAGAGAAGATTTCAGGACTTACACTCCAAACTTGAAAATAAAACACCAAGAAAGAGAAATATTCCTAAATGCCTTATAGCTTCTCTCTTATGAGTGTGGCATGCCATACACCCTTAAAAGAGACTCTACTCAACCCGAATTTGTGGACTCCCAATTATCCATAAACTTAAAGCTCTGATACCAACTTGACATGACCCATACTGGGGCCTTGTCATAACGGGCATCCCAAGTCCAACTAGGACCGAGGAGCACCCCCATTTCCCAACCCAACCTCTAACTATATACCCTGAGTCAGATGAATTCCAAACATGTAACAAGTATCATTTTGTATAATTCTAGACTCTGGAATAGGTCTATAACTATAACCAACCCAAATATATCCAACCATCCAAGACCCAACCTATAACCATACCAAAACTAAAATAATAACCAAGTATGAGTCCATAACATAATAGGATGGAACAATCATAAATAAAGTTAAACAATATCAAGCTTAATACCAATACCAATGCCAAGGCTAACACCACTATCGATACCACCTATACCAACCCATAGTAGTCCCACAAATTCTCTAACCAAAAGTAAAACAATATCCGATTGGGACATGCCCCAAACCATAGCCAAACCATGGTCTATGAAATAATCAGAGTATGTAAATACAACCATGATATGAAATGGAGCCTTCCAAAATATGGAAGCTTACTACTTCAATCCAACAGCTGATCCTAAATTTGAGCTCTAAGTAAAAGGAGTAGAATGATTGGTTCCTACATCGCATGGCAATACAATATTCAAATATGAATTAGTGGGTGAACGCTAGCATATACTCAGAATAAGGATAAAACAATGCCAAACCAAGTAAACTAACCATATGCATTCACAGCCATACATATATATAGGTGTGGGTCTTACAGTTAGTCAAAATAATCTTGGATGAAAGTTTCAATGGTTATATTAGCATAGTTTATTTATGTACATAGGGTTTTGAATGAATCTCGAACACCCGATCGAAGTCCATTTTGGACTAAGGAAAATCTGGGGTATCAGGTCACTGGTGTGACCGTGTAAGCAATATTATGATTACTTACATATTCATCGCATATATGACTGTGTGTCTCTTAAGCAACATTGTCAAATTGGTCAGTGGTCGTGTATGCATTTCTCAGTCCGCTTAAGTGGGAATTGTGTTAGCAATATAGGGTTCATGTATGCGACACTCAATCCTACTGCTATATCATATAAGCCATATTAGGGTCACATAAGTGACAAGGTTGTCACTTAAGTAACACCTGATGGCTTTTAAAATTCCTCTTCCCCACCCATTTTTCTACCATTTCTTCCATTATTTTTACACTAAATTAAGAGCTCAAAGAGAAAAAATAGCGAAAATCATCCAAATAAGTTAAGGTAGGATAGGGTAACTATTTTTGGTCATTTCTATTAATTTTCCCTTTGATTTCCATCCTAGTTCATGGCAAAATTCTTAGAAATTAGGGATTTAATTCTTAAACTTTAAGGGTTGACTTGAGACCCGATTTGTTCTCAACTTTTGAGCATGCAATCCATGTTCTTTGAGATATCTTGTGGTGGCTTCAACTTTTTATTCTATTTGTGAGATCATTTTTTACCCAAAATTTAACCCGACCCTTAATGTCGAATTACGGATCTCATTTTACTCCTAATGATGTGTAATTTAAAATTTTGATAGTGTGGAGACTTTTAGGGATTATGGAGTGAAGATGGATGATTTGTAAATGATTCAAGGATTTGTAGTTCAACATTGAGGAAGAATTTTGTCTACTCTTATTCATGAGATGGTGTATTTTATATGTTATATCTTAAATAAGGATGTTAAGATTTGATTGTGGGTAGCCTATCATGACTTAGCATAGATTACGAGTTTTGGTATTCGATGGATGATTTGGCCCTTAAGGTGAAATACTTGTTGTGCTTCTAAGATCCTATTACCTTAGGTTTCTAGCGTATTACATATAGGTAAGACTAATGGACCTTGAGTATAATGTTTATACAATACTCGGTGGATTATGATGGTATTTCATGGATCATGATGTTATGGTTATGAATGGTTTATACACATATTAGTGGGCCCAGGGTTGTGATAATGATATTGGTTGGATTTTGGGAAGTGACTTACCCTTGTGAAAGACATGGCCTTGCTTATGAGCATTTAGATGCTTATTGTTATATTATTTAGATACTTGTGATGGAATGCATAGATTTGGTACATTCATGCTTTCTAAAGTAATAAATTGTATGATTTCAACTACTATATAATTTGTACTCTTTTTCCTAAAAAGGAATTTGTTCCCACTTTTTACTTTTAAAATGGATTTCTTCATAGCAGGAATCGTACCATCTTAATGAATAACCTATGTGAATTGACATTGAAAGTAATGTTTCAAATAGTTGTCCAAGATAAATTCTAGTCCACGATTTTACTATTAATATTTACCTTGACTGTGAGAGATTTTGACCCTTTCTATACTCGTATGTTGATTTGGTCCCGGAGTTTATGTCATACCTCATAAATTCTAAGCTCGTTTCAGCTTCTATTTGCAAGCTTAAGAAGTCCAAGGCTTGACGTTTTCACTAAGGGTTAAGCACGTAGTCATTTTTAAGATCCATAAATTTCATGAATTTTATTTTGGTTTTCCTGATCCTGATACATTAGTTTTTTGGTTGAGACATGTTTGGAGCTGTTAAAGGTATGTCTTGGGGAAGTTTCACGATTTTTAAATGGGTGTAGGTGCATGTTTGGGAAACAAAAATAGTGCACCCTCGCGATATGCCCCTGATGTGGGGCTTGCTCCACCGGACTGAGTGTCCCAACGTGGGGCTTGCTCCATCGGACTGAGGGATGTGGCGCAGGACTTACTCCATCAGAAGGAGGCCTGTGGCATGCCAGTTCTATTCTGTGCAACTCTTTGGTCTTTAAACTAAGGGGTAATTGGGTCTTTTACCTCAATCCAAGTCATCCATAACACAAATGAGATCAATTATAGGGGCATTATTTTCCCCTTCTGCTCAAAATTACTTTCAAGAAACCTTCCTCTTTTTCTAAGAATAATAACCAAGACCCTTTCTTAAGAAATCAAGAGTTCAAGATTCCAAGTTTAAGAAAACTTCAAGAAATCTTCAAGAAACTATCTATTGAGGTATGTGGATTGTTCATGAAAGGGTACCATTCACCCATTGAGCCCAAAATATCTTCTCTTTGATTAAAATATGGGTTCCTATTTTATTATGGAGTTTTATATGTTCAAGATAGGTTAAATTTTATGTCTTTCATTAGTAATTGAACTTAGTTTCATGTCCTCAAATGATTTCATAAAGGGTTAGATTAATTCATGTTTTAACTGCAATTTTCCATGTCATGTTCAAGTGAATTTAATGTTGCGATATCAAATTATGAATCTAGCCATGTAATTATATTGTATTCCTTATGTTTATTACATTCCTATGTTAAAGCTCATGCTTCTTACTCTTTTAGTGAAATGTTCATGTTTTGGATATTTAAATCATGATTTCACACTACAGTTTAAGCTTTGATATCAGCTTTTATGATTATTCAGTGCTGGTGAGTTATGAACACCTGATACCTATATGATTACATGATTGCAACTTTTCAAGAAATAAGTCAGTTACACTATGACTTCTATCATTTTACTCAGTTGTTATGATCATGTTGAGCATTATCAATTGTTATGTTCAGTTGAACATAAGTTAGTACCAGTGTCAGTTTAGTTGGGAGTAGGACTTAGCACTGAGTGAACATAGGGATGGCGGGTCCCCCATCAGTTTAGGAAAAGTTATTAGCAGTAATCCTGAGGTTCCTGAACTATGTAGCCAGCATAGGATATGAGGGTTCACCTATTATTTTAGGGTTCACTTCCTCTTAGGGGTCACCCATCAGTTTAGGGTTGACTCCTTAGTCCTTTGAGATATCAGTTTAATGGATCCACACAGCTAGTGTTAGTACCTATGGAATGGTACTAATACCCTTTAACTTGGGGTTATAGGTTTGACCCTAATTAGCTTAGAATGGGGAATGTAGATTACATGATACCTCCCACAGTTTCAGTCTAGTTATTCAGGCTAAGTACAATTTAATTTTACATGATCAGTATTCAAATATCAGTTAATCAATATATAGGTATCAGATAATCATCATACCATCAGTTAACCAATATTCTAATGTCACTTATTTTGTATTCAGTTATTAGTTATTCAGCTTTCAGATAACAGTTAGTCAGTATTCATATATCAGCTACTTAGTATACATACATTAGTTATCTATTTACTAAGATTTCAGTTATCTGATCACACAGATATCAGTCATTTAGTTAATTAGATCTTCTTAGTATTGGTTATGTTTGGTTTTGTATGTTTATTTATTTATTCTCAGTTATTTCATGTATTTCAATCAATCCTTATCACACGTACAATGGATTCAAAATACTGATCACATACTTTATTAGCGTTATGTTATCTTATAACATAGATTTTGATGCTCAGTTTCCTGATCGTTCTATTCCCGACTGTTCTTAGACAACTCGGTGTTACCCAATAATTGTAGTGGTGACTCTTCATCCATGGATGAACTGATATATTTTTGTTAGTTATTTCTATATTTCCTTATGTCTAGCCATTCAGAGTTAGTTAGGGGTTTGTGCCATTATTTCCTCATGATGTTAATATGCGTTCAAATAATTAATTAGGCAGTCAGTCAGTTCTTTTTGTACGTATCAATTGTTTTCAAGTAGATGACTTAGTTTCTAATATTTTATCAGATATTTTAGACATTTCATTCCAATAACTTTCTTAGACAAGTTCTTTCCCCTAGAGTTGAGGGAAGCTAGGGTTTAGGATTTTATCAATTTGAAGCAGGGTAATATAAGAGTTAAGGAGTACTCACCTAAATTCACCCAGCTGGCGAGGTATGCTCCTACTATGGTGGCAGATAATACGTCTAGAATGAGTAAGTTTGTATATAGTGTTGCTGATAGTATGGTTAAGGAATATAGGACTACCATATTGATTAATGAGATGGACTTATCTAGACTTATGGTTAATGCTTATCAGATAGAAAAGGAAAAGTGTAAGGAGAGGGAAAGAGAGAATAAAAGGGCCATAACAGGCAGTGCCAAATTTTCTCAGCCAAGTTTTAAAGGCGGTAATCCTTTTTAGTTCTGTTAAAAATTTTTAGCCCCAGATCCATCTTCAGCTAATGCGCTAGTGCCCAAGTTTAGGCAAGATAGCCGGGATAGAGTGCCAGGCTCTAAGTCTAAAGGCAGTGTGCATAATGGTCATACTAATCTGCTTTACCAAAAATGTTGTAGGAATCATCAGGGCGAGTGTAAGGCTGTTAGTGATGTGGTAAGATAAGATACAAAATATAAGAGTGTTTGGTGGTTGCTTAGAGAGGTAGAAATGATCATGGTCAGGCTAATTCTCCAGCAGCGCCAGTAGGTCACCCAACTTAGTAGGGTGCCACTTCCAGTGCAACCAATAGATAGCGCCAAAATAGATTGTATGCTCTGCAGACTCGGCATGATTAGGAAAGTTCTCTTGATGTGTGTACGGGAATGTTAAAAGTCTTCCATCTTTATGTATATGCATTCTTAGATCCCGGAGCTTCACTTTTATTTATGACTCCTTATATAGTCGTCAACTTTGGAGTCAGTCCTAAAATGTTAGCAAAACCTTTCTTAGTGTCTACCCCGGTGGGTAAATCTATCATAGCCATGTGGGTATACAAAACTTTCCCTATTACAGTATCTCAGAAAATCACTCCAGTTGATCTTGTAGTATTAGAGATGACTGGTTTTGATGTCATTCTCATCATGGATTGTCTCCACTCATGCTATGCCTCAGTTGACTATAGAAATAGAGTAATTCAATTATAGTTTCCTAATGAACTAGTTATTGAATAGAGGGGTAGTACTTCAATACCTAAATATCAGATTATTTCCTATCTTTGAGCAAGAAAGATGATATCCAAAGGGTGTATTTACCATCTCTTTCAAGTTAAGGACTCAAATTTTGATACTCTAAGTCTTATGTTAGTTCTAGTAGTAAATAAATATTTAGATCTGTTCCCTAAAGATCTTCCTGAAGTTCTTTCTAAGAGGGAAATAGACTTTAGAATAGATATTCTTCCATTACACAACCTGTCTTTATTCTCTCTTATAGAATGGATCTAACTAATCTTAAGGAAGTAAAGGAACAGTTAAAAGATCTCTTAGATAAGGTTTTCATCGGGCCTATTATTTTTCCATAGAGTTCTCTAATCTTGTTCGTGCACAAGAAAAATGGTTCCCTCAGAATGTGCATCGACTACCTTTAGTCGAATAAAGTCACATTCAATATAAAGTATCCACTCCCTAAAATTGAGGACTTGTTCGGCCAACTTCAGGGTGCCAATTATTTCTCTGAGATATACCTCAGATTCAAGTATCATCAACTTAGAGTCAGAGAATATGACATTCCAAAGACAACCTTCAGAACTTGGTATGGTCACTTTGAATTTCTAGTTATGTATTTTGGATTAACAAATGCACATACATCTTCCATGGACTTAACGAATAGGGTGTTCAAGTAGTACTTGGACATGTTTTCCATAGTCTTCATTAATGATATCCTTGTCAATTCTCGTAGAGAGAATGATCATGCAAATTATTTGAGAGTTGTGTTGCAGACCCTTAGAGATCATTAGTTATTCTCTATGTTCAATAAGAGCAAATTTTGGCTAAGATCAGTAACTTTCCTTATCCATATAATTTCCAGTGATGGTATTTGAGTTGACTCTCGAAAGACCAAAGCAGTGAGAAACTAGCCTAGATCCATATCTCCATTAGATATAAGGAGTTTCTTAGGTTTGGCTAGCTATTACTGGTGGTTTATTAATGTGTTCTCTTCTATTGCTTCCCCCATGTACTGATTGACTCATAAGAAGGTCAAATTTCAATAGTCAGATTCATACGAGAAGAGTTTTCAAGAGTTGAAGACTTGACTCACCTCCACCTCAGTCTTAACTTTTCCAGATAGCTTAGATGGTTTTTAGTTTATTTTGATGCTTCCAGAGTTTGTCTTGGTTGTGTGTTGATACAGAGAGGCATTGTCATAGACTACACCTTTAGACAACTTAAACCTATGAAAAGAATTATCCAACCCATGATCTTGAGTTAGAAGCTATTGTATCCTCTTTGAAAATTTGAAGTCGTTATCTTTATGGGGTTTATGTTTATATATACATGGATCATAAGAGTTTTTAGTATGTATTCACATAGAAAGATATGAATCTTCATCAGAGAAGGTGGCTTGAGTTGCTAAAAGATTATGATATGAGCATGTTATATCATCTAGGCAAGGCTAATGTGGCGGTAGATTCCCTTAGTAGGTTGTCTATGGGTAGTGTTGCCCATGTAGAGGATGATAAAAAAAAGTTAGTTCATGAGGTTCATCGTCTTGCTAGATTAGGTGTCTGGTTGGATGATTCGACTGAAGGTAGTACATGGGTTCTGAATGGTTTAAAATCTTCTTTGGTTGCCAAAGTAAAAGAAAATCAAGATAGGGATCCTAGTTTAGCTAAGTTGAAGGAGCCATTTAAATATCTAAAAGTAGAAGTTTTCTCCCAAAGAGGAGATAGTGTGCTCCATTTTTAGGGTAAGTTATGTGTTTTCTGTGTTGATGGTTTGAGATAATGAATTTTAGTAGAAGAGCAGAGTGTTCGGTACTCTATCCACCCCGGTGACACTAAGATGTACCTTGACTTATGAGAAATATATTCATGGAGTGGTATGAAGAAAGATATTGCAGATTTTATGGCTAAGTGTTTGAACTGTCAGTAGGTCAAAGTTAAGCACCAAAGGCCTAGTGGTACATTATAGGAGTTTAGCATCCCCACTTGGAAGTGGGAAATGGTGAACATAGATTTTGTGATAGGGTTGCCTCATACGCATCGTCAACATGATTCAATATGTGTCGTTGTAGATAGAATATCTAAATCAACTCATTTCTTACTAGTTCATACATCTTATTCAGTAGAGGCTTATGCTAGACTCTATCTTAGATAGTTGGTTAAGTTGAATGAGATTTTGTTGTCTATTATTTTAGATAGAGGTACTCAGTTTATTTTTCACTTTTAAAAGGCTTTTTAGAAGGGCCTTGGTACCCAAGTTCATCTCAGTATAACTCTTTATCCTCAGACATATGGTCAGACAAAATAGACCATTCAAACTTTAGAGGACATATTGAGAGGTTGTGTTATTGACTTTAAAGGTAGTTGGGATGACCACTTACCTTTGATTGAGTTTGCCTACAACATTAGTTACCACTCAAGTATTCAGATGGCTCCATTTGAAGCTCTCTATGGAAGGAGATGTTGATCTTCTATTGGTTAGTTTGGATGTAGGTGAGGCTACTTTAATAGGTCCAGATTTAGTGTTTGAGGCAATGAAGAAGGTTTAGTTGATTCGTGAAAGGCTGAAGAAAGCCCAAAGCAATCAGAAATCTTATGCAGACTTGAGAAAAGGGATCTTGAGTTTGAGGTTGGTGATTTGGTTTATTTGAAGATTTTTCCTATGAAGGAGTGAAAAGATTTGGCAAGAAGGGGAAACTTAGTCCCCGCTATGTTGGCCCCTATAGAATCTTAAATCGTGTTGGGAAACAAGCTTATGAGCTTGAGTTGCATACAGATTTGGCATCAGTGCATCTAGTATTTCATATTTCCTTGTTAAAGAAATGCATCGATGATTCAATCATTGTTGTTCTTTTAGGAAGTATGAATGTTCAAAATAGTCTTTCCTATGAAGAATTTCCTGTTAAGATGCTTGATCATCAAATTTGTAGGCTAAGGAATAAAAAAATTCCCTTGGTTAAAGTTCTATGGCGGAATCAGTCTATTGAGGGAGCTACTTTGGAAGCAAAAACATATATGCAAACCAAGTACCTTTATTTTTTCTCGATAAACTTAGATTCATCTTGAGGTAAAGATCTTCATTCGATTGACTCTTTTTCGTTATCTGTTTCAGCTATGTAACCATTCTCAAGTCATTGTCTACATTCATGAAATCAGTTCAACTCATGTATCATGCTTTAGACTCAGTTATGTAATTATGTTCCAAGTCATGTATGCTTAGTATATTATCTCAATTGCCTTAGTTTTCTCATTCTAACCAGTCTCATTCAAGGATTAATGTTCCTAAGGGGGAGATATTGTAATACCCCATAAAATTCTAAGCTCGTTTCATGTTCTAGTTGCAAGCTTGAGAAGTCCAAGGCTTTAGATTCTCACAAAGCTTTGAGCACGTAGTAATTTTCAAGACCCCTAAACTTCATGGATTTTTATTTGGGTCTTCCCAACCCTAATATGTTATTTTTTGGGTTGATTCATGTTCAGGGTTATTAAAGGTATGTCTCAGGGGAGTTTTGGGATTTTCAAATGGGCGTAGGGACGTGCTTGGGAAATAGAAACTATGCACCCTTGTGATAATCCCACGGCGTGGGGCTTGCTCCACTGCAATGAGTGTCGTGGTGTGGGGCTTGCTCCACCAGATTGAGTGTCACGACATGGGGCTCGCGAAGCGCCAGTGCTATTACGTCCATCTCTTTGGTCTTTAAACTAAGGGACAATTGGGTCTTTTACCTCAACCCAAGTTATCCATAACATGAATAGGATCAATTATAGGTGCATTATTTGACCTTTTCTCTCAAATTTACTCTCAAGAAACCCTTCTCTTTTACCACAAACAATATCCAAGCCCCATCCTCAAGAAATCCAGAGTTCAATCTTCCAAGTTTAAGAAAAACTGAAGAAATCTTCAAGAAACTATGTTTTAAGGTATGTGGGATGTTCATCAATGGGTCCTTTTCACCCACTATGCCCGAAAACCTTCTATTTGATTAAGATATCGGTTCTTGTTTTATATGGAGTTTTATATGTTTAAGATGGGTTAAATTTCATGTCTTTCCTTAGTAATTGAACTTAGTTTCATGTCCACAAATGATTCAATGAATGGATAGGGTAATTCATGTTTTAACTATAATTTCCCATGTCATGTTCAAGTAAATTTCATATTGCAATGTCAAATTATGAATCTAGCCATGTAATCATGTTGTCTTCCTCATGTTTAATAAATTCCCATGTTCAAGTTCACGATTCTTACTCTTTCGGCAAAATGTTCATGTTTAGGGTGTTTGAACTATGATTCCATACTACAGCATAAGGTTTGATATCATATTTTATGATTATTCAGTGCTGACGGGTTATGAACACCCGATACCTATGTGTGTACATGATTTTAGATTTTTAAGAAATAAGTCAGCTATGCTACAACTCTTATCTTTTTATTTAGTTTTTATGATCATGTTAAGCATTATAAACTATTATGTTCAGTTGAACCTAAGTCAGTACCAGTGTCAGTTCAGTTGGGAGTAGGACCGCGTGAACATAGGGATGACGGCTCTCTCATCAGTTTAGGCAAAGTCGTAAGTATCAACCCCTAGGTTCTATAACTACATATCAAGCATAGGATATGAGTGGTCACCCATTAGTTTAGGCTTGACTTCGTCTCAGTGGTCACCCATTAGCTTAGGCTTGACTTCCTAGTCCTTCGGGATATCAGTTTAGTGGATCCACACAACCAATGTTAGAACCCGTGGCACGGTACTGGTACCCTTCAAACTGGGGTTACAAGTGGGACCCTAATTAGCTCAAATTGGGTCTTGTCAGTTACATGATACGTCCTACAGTTTTAGTCCAGTTATTCAGACTAAGTACAGTTCAGTTTTACATGATCAGTATTCAGCTATCAATTAATCAGTATATAGTTATCAGATAATCAACATACATATGTCAGTTAACCAGTATTCATATGTCACTTATTTAGTATGCAGTTCTCAGTTATTTAACTTTCAGAGATCAGTTAGTATTCATATATCTGCTACTTAGTATACAAACATTAGTTATCCATTTACTTAGATTTCAGTTGTTCGATCTCACAGGCATAAATCATTCTATTAATCAGATTTTTTTCTACAGGTTATGTTTGGTTTTGTATGTTTATTCATTCATGCTCGATTATCTCATGCATTTTAGTTATTCCTTATCTCACGTACCAATACCTTCAAAGTACTGATCGTATACTTTTTTTTGCTCTATATTGTCTTATAACATAGGTTCAGATACTCAGTTTCTCGACCTTTCTTAGACAGTTCAGTGTTACCCAGCAGTAGTAGTGGTGAGTCCTCATCCATGGGGGACAAAATATGTTTTGGTCAATTTTTTTAGCATTTTTTTATGTTCAATCAGTCGGATTTAGTTTGGGGTTCGCCCCATCATCTCCTAATGATGTTTAGAGGCTTTCAGATAATTAGTTAGGTAGTCAGTTAGTTCTTTCAGTACTTATCAGTTATTTTCAGACAGACGATTTAGTTTCCAATAATTAATCTTATATTTTAGGCATTTCATTGCTACATCTTTTAGTATTCAGATTTCCAGTATCTTATAAGCTTGATTTTTGCTCATGTGTTGTATTATTAATTTACTCGGTGCTCACAGCAGGTGCCAGCTCATGGGTTAGCTTGTGGTCACTCGTGGCCATAAGCACCGTTGTCTCAACTTGGATGTAGCCTCTAGTCATGAGAGTTTACCTCGAGCAATGGATTTATGAACTTACACTCTCTTAGCCATGGTTCTAGTCATGTATTTATATATATATATATATATATTAATGTATGTCTATATGTATGTATGTATATATGTATGTATATATTACAGGTATTGGACTTGATTATAATATTGATGATATGCGCATCGATTTAAGTCTAACAATTGATTATTATAATGTTGATGATATGAGCACCAGTTCAAGTCCGGCGAATGATGATGATATTGATGATGTAGAGGTTATACACTAGGTTACATTATGATCCTTGGATCGGTTATGGTATTGTGGAATTTGTATGCATTCATCTTTGCATGCATATTTCTAACCACTAGTATGCCCTATATCTGATGATGTTAGAATAACATCTCCTATTAGATGATGATACAGTCACTGTCAAAATATAGTAACACAAAAAAGATTGGGGTCGAATCACGAGGGAACATGTGGCTTTGTAGATCTTAAGCATTTTTAGTCCATAGGCAGAACAAGGAAAGTAAATAGGAGGGTTTTGATGTAGTAATATCGAGCAAGTTACTATGTTGTCTTTTGTTGTAATCAGTTTAGGTGAACACTAGGATTTTGTTCCCCTTGGCTCCTCAATTTCATAGGATTATCATGGTTTGTATAACCAACCCGATACTTTACATGAAGAATTGATAAGTTATGTACCTTCTGTAGTCTGTTGATGAGTAGAAGGATTTCACCTTTTACTTTTTAAGTCTCAGGATGTCGGTTTACTAGCCTTTATCTTGATCCCTGTTAACTATTATGTTTTGAGTCTTTTGTTATCAGATGAAACCTAACCATCTTACTAAGATAGAACCCAGAAGCATGGACTGATAGTTAAAGTCAAAAATTACTATTATCTTTATCTTTCCCTGGTCACTGCTTTTCTTTTGGAGTAAGTAGAAATATCTAGGCAGGATCCTAATGAGTGCACCTATCAAGAAAACTATCATAACAAAGACAAAGCAATACACGCATGGGTATCGATTTAGAACAAGGAAAGAACATCCCCTACTTCGTCAATCCGCCAGGGTTTCCACTACCCTAGCTATGGGTTTAGCTGCTCATGTTTGTGAAGAAATTAATAACATTCATATTTGAAAGCATAGATGAAATCACAATGATAAGAAGTAATAAAACCCACAACCATGACTGAATTAATGAACCAAAGTCAATATAAGAGAATCCCAAGATCAAAGACAGATTTTGGAAACAAAATATGCTTGTGAATATCAAAACTGCATAACTTTGACTAAAAAGTACATAAAGGGTATTTATAGTACAAGAGGATACCCTAAAAACAAAGCTCTAATAAAATAGGTGAAAATTGGGTCGGTGGCCACATATGGTCTGTACCTGCGATCTGGTATAGGACACAGGTAGTACCTGTTGTCCTGACACTGGGCGCAGGTACAAATCGTAGGTACTGGGAGCAAAAATCCTACAAGTTCATCTCTCAGGTTTTGAACTTCTGGTACTTGGTTTTCCAATATGCGGTCTGTAGGTCCTACTTGCAGCCACATGTTGACTTGGTAAGTGTTGGGAGTCATCTTTTCAGCGCTTCTTTGATTCCCGAACATGCTTTGAATACGAACAAGCTGAAAAAATCTTGAATATCCATAATTTCTCCAAAAATAGTCAAACACACCTTTTTTCACCTTTTCATGAACTTATCATCCAAAATATGATTTGCTACCAAACATACCCAAAAGGTATCATATCGAAGAAAATAATCTTAGAAACTTGCATCTTTTCCTTATTTTAAGTGTTGAAAGTGCTATATTTGTATAGCACATCAACAACCCCGGTGTTTGGATGTCCTCAGGAAACAAAAAACAACAATAACAGAAGTGACGCTTAACTAGGAGAAACTAAGCTATTTAAGGCAGTCAGTCAACACTTAAACTCAAAACACAACATCCTCCTCTAATCTTATTTTTCAAAACCAACTGTGTATGAACATGAAGCACAACAATATGATTTAATGGGATCAAGGTATGGAAATTACATTATCTATAGACAACCACTCATATCTACAAGTTACACTACCCAAAACAAGCAAATAACTAGAAATATGACTCAAGTGCCCTTACAAAAAGGTTTTCTAACTAACTCAAATAAAATCATGCATGTCAATGCAGGGATGGTCAAGAGACATTCACACTCAAAAAGAAGTTCCAATTAATGCATGTCAAATACCATAGGCTTGCCCTTATTTTTTTACTTGAGATTCAGATAGTCAAGATGGATCACTATAGAACTTTTCTCGGCTTGTAATTTAGGCTTGGGGGCTGGTATGGTACATATGGACATATCAAGTGACCAAGTCTCCTTGGCATTTGTAATACCCAGATCATTCCTTAAGTCTAAATTCATTTTTTGAGTATATGGAAATGACTTCCAAAGTGAATGATGATTGAACCATGTAGAATTTCCCTAATTTTGGCTTTTTTTTCTTATAAGGCATTGAATAAGCATTCCATCGATACCAAATTTTCCCAAATCCAACACTCGGATGAAGAGTTCGAGTCATTTTAGTGAGACAGTGTGCCACCTAGCACTTTAGTGCGTCACAGAGCCAGCCAAAATGGCAATTGTCATTTTCCAGTAAGCCTCCGTGATATTAACGTGTCGTGCCAAGGATCAATATTAGGATTTTCAAATTGACAACGCGATTTTATCGCGTCGCACCACTGAGCAGTTTCCCAATTATCCAAATGTAGTGAAGGACCATGATCCTGGCGCGTCGCGCCAGTACCCAAAATTGGGCTCCAGTTCTAAAATTTTCTCAAGGGTATTTTGGTCTTTTCAACTCGTTCTTACCCTCTCTATATATCCAATTAGAGAAGAGAAATTCATTTCTCTTCAATTTCTTTCCAAGAACATTCAAGAAGCTAGGGTTTTATCTCAACCCAAAAATCGAATCTTCTCTAAGAAAATTCAAGAACCTTCTATAAATACCTTCAAGTGGTTCAAGATTTAATATATCTAAGTCAAGGCATTAAGAAATTTAGCTCAAGAGTGCGAGAAAAAAGTTTCAATCAAGTCTCTTCATCTCAAAAATCATAATCAAGGTATGTGGGACTTGAACAAGAATATCCTTTCATTCTTGTGTCCAAAGAATTGACTTTTACTATTGGAATTTCATGATCCTTGCAAGTGGGTTTACACCCAAATTTCTTTATTTATGATTTATGAGATTTGAGCTGATTAAGTTTAATATTTATGATTATTTTACCATCATATTTCTTAAATTGAGAATTTATGCCATGAATTGTATTTTGTTATTATGTATTGATGATTTCTAACTGATAAATGATAAGAGT
>NC_061121.1:195328203-195348067 GCF_002878395.1 Capsicum annuum
TTGAGTATATGGAAATGACTTCCAAAGTGAATGATGATTGAACCATGTAGAATTTCCCTAATTTTGGCTTTTTTTTCTTATAAGGCATTGAATAAGCATTCCATCGATACCAAATTTTCCCAAATCCAACACTCGGATGAAGAGTTCGAGTCATTTTAGTGAGACAGTGTGCCACCTAGCACTTTAGTGTGTCATGGAGCCAGCCAAAATGGCAATTGTCATTTTCAAGTAAGCCTCCGTGATATTAACGTGTCGTGCCAAGGATCAATATTAGGATTTTCAAATTCCAGTGCACTACCGCGATTCCACCACATAGAGGTGCCCTTCTAGGTCACAACCAAGGTGACAACGTGATTTTATCGCGTCGCACCACTGAGCAGTTTCCCAATTATCCAAATGTAGTGAAGGACCATGATCCTGGCGTGTCGCGCCAGTACCCAAAATTGGGCTCCAGTTCTAAAATTTTCTCAAGGGTATTTTGGTCTTTTCAACCCGTTCTTACCCTCTCTATATATCCAAGTAGAGAAGAGAAATTCATTTCTCTTCAATTTCTTTCCAAGAACATTCAAGAAGCTAGGGTTTTATCTCAACCCAAAAATCGAATCTTCTCTAAGAAAATTCAAGAACCTTCTATAAATACCTTCAAGTGGTTCAAGATTTAATATATCTAAGTCAAGGCATTAAGAAATTTAGCTCAAAAGTGCGAGAAAAAAGTTTCAATCAAGTCTCTTCATCTCAAAAATCATAATCAATGTATGTGGGACTTGAACAAGAATATCCTTTCATTCTTGTTTCCAAAGAATTGACTTTTACTATTGGAATTTCATGATCCTTGCAAGTGGGTTTACACCCAAATTTCTTTATTTATGATTTATGAGATTTGAGCTGATTAAGTTTAATATTTATGATTATTTTACCATCACATTTCTTAAATTGAGAATTTATGCCATGAATTGTATTTTGTTATTATGTATTGATGATTTCTAACTGATAAATGATAAGAGTCATGATTTTAAGCTTTTCCATGAGAAGTTGATTATTGAATATATATATATATATATATATATATCTATATATATATATATAGATATATAGATATTGAGTTTAAGGGTCAAGAATGAGTCCTATGATGTTTTCTTGAATCTTTTGAAACTTGATATGATTTGATAAAAAAATGTACTTGATGTTGAGAAAGACTGTTTGAGTTTGAGTCGAGTTTGGAATCCAGAAGTTGTATATGATTTACAGATGAGATATATTTATGATTTGGTCTTTATGATAGAGCTTTGAGTTGATTAAAGTAGATTTCCTAACGCGTTCTAAGTTGAGTCTGGAAGAAGTATTTAGCACCGAGTGGGAAGTGTGGGTTCAATGCATCCTACTTGCCTAGAACTACGTTCCACCGTAGGATTGAGATTTAAGGGCCAAAGAGCCGAGTTTGTGATCACAAAGATGAGTTTGAGGTTATACTCACTAGCAAGAGTGTGACGTTCCCACCAATGTGGGGTTCCTTCCTTAGTAGGGCAAAACGTTGGACTCTATGCGGCTCAGATGGTTTATGTCGATTATAAGAAACTCCCAAGTCCATAATAGTCTTAAGTTTCTTGAGTTACCGAGTCACTCTAAGTCATGAGTCAAAGATTTTGAGTTGAGTCCAATGATTTATGAGATTTATGAAGCATGTGTTATTGTTGATGATATATGAGAAACTATGTTACAGTTTAATTCAAACGAAAAGAGTCATTATTGTTAACATGCATGATTTTCTTTGACACTTATGATATTATTTAAAAATGTTGCATACACCCCCACATACTCAGTACATTCCCAAAGTACTGACCCATATATATATGTCTATGTGCTACATTGTCTCATAATGTAGGTATAAGTGGTAGTGCACATACTATATTCACTCAGTTTGCAGCTTCCAGTCAGCAAGAGATGAGTCCTTTTGATTCAAGGGCTTAAGTTAGTTTTACAGTTCGAGAAGTATTGTATTTTATTATTTTAGTTGTATTGAGCTTGGATAGTTGGGAGTCATAACTCGGCTATCTAAAGTCAGTACCAGTAGAGGCTTCATAGACAGTCAGTAGAAGTTGATTTGTTCTATTCCAGTTTCATTTTGTAAAGATAGAGTTGTAATCTTGTAAAATTCATAATTATATTGTTCAAGTTCAGAGAAGTGCTATATTTTTGTTGATTTAATATAGATTTAAGCATTTTATTTAGTCGCTTATGAGTTATGCCAGTAGGAGGGTTAGCTTGGGGTCACTTGTGCCCCTAAGCACCATGTGACATCTTGGGACCCATTTTTGGGGCGTTACAAATTTTGTATCAGAGCATAGAGTTCAAGTGTCCTAGGGTGTCTGTGAATCTGTGTCTAGTAGATTCTTGTAGAATGGTATGGAAATATCTGTACTTTTCTTTGAGAGGCTACAAGGCATTTAGGAAAGGTCTCCATTCTTTCATGTCTTAGATCGTGCTGTAGAAAGGATCTTCGACAAGCTTATATGAATTCTTATCTTACTCTACTTAGGGCATCCTCGCCTTATTTTCAAGGCATTAGAGATAGTCAAGCTCAACTCTTTACATATAATACTTTCTTAAATAGTCTCCATATATAGTTATGGAGTTGTAAATAAGCTAGAAAGTATCCTATTAGTGCCTTATCATGATTTTCATATAAATCGTACAATAAGCCTAAGTCAGTTACATTTCTAGATTCCTTCTCAAAATTCACAACGATAATCTATACTTCTTTATCTATGTATTACTCTTCAAGTAACCTGATTAGTGAGTTCCAATTTCCTCTCTCTGATAATGCTCTCAGACTTACTAGTGAGGAGTTTCAGAAGTTTCACAAAGCGGCTTGAGCGGAGCCTTCCAACGTGTTATAAGTTCCCCCAAGCTTAATTTTATGTCCTCACCCTTATGAGTCATTCAGTTAAGATAAAGTGAGATGTGTATTCTTAAATCATCGAATATTGTATGTCAAGTTTCTACCCCTCGTAATCTTATCATCGTTATATTATTAAAACTAAAAGTCTAGTGAAGCTGTGTGGGGCCCTTTCGATTCACTAGCATAATTGCTTTGTTATCCATCTCAAATTTGTTTTTCAAAATGCAAAATCAAAGACTAGTGAAGTTGAGTGAGGCCTATTTTGGTTCACTAGTGACTCGTTGTTCATCTTGTTTCCTCGTGCTGGATAGAACTAAGTTTAGGGGTATAGTGGAAAGAACGGTGATAAGTGTGATTTATTGAAAGCATGTATAGCTGAGCCTTTTTGTATGTGATTGAGTTATTGATGAAGTGATATGTCCTTGTACATTAGCTCATGGAAGAAAGAGAAGAAGTTACTGATTAAGGTAAATAATAGTTTGCTTGAAGTATGAAGACAGTTTTTTTACGGTGAGTGTTGCACAAGACAATTATAGGTTATGGATGAAGATACTTAGTGGATGAGTGTTGTTAACTTAGGTGCTCCTGAGATTGCAAGAGAAAGTTAAGTTGAGGCTTAGAGAGGTATAAACTATGTTAAGCTATGTATGAAGGATAGATAGTAATGATGGGTAGAAGAAGGATGTGTTGATGGATTGTAAATGAGATAGGCCATATGATTATGTCCAATTATTCTTGTTATGAGGTTTAAGTAGGCTAGTGTTTATTGATGTTTTCTTTTATTATTTCCAAGTGAAAATTTTGTGTGTGAGGTGGAGTTGTAATCAGTGTAGGTGAACACTAGGATTGTGTTCCACTTGGCTTCTCAACTTCGTAGGCTTATCATGCTTTGTTGAACCAACCCAATACTTTATATGAAGAATTGGACAGCTATGTACTTTCTGTAGACTTTTGGATGAGCTGAAGGATTTCACCCTTTACCTTTTTAGTCTCAAGATGTTTCCTTACTAAATCTTATATTGATCCTACTTAAATATTACCTATTTATTAGATGAAACCTAACCATCTTACTAATATAGAACCTAGAAGCATGGATCGATAGTTAAACTCCAAATTACTATTATCTTTATCTTTTCCTAGTCACTGCTCCTCTTTTAGAGTAAGCATCAATATCTAGGAGGGATTCTAATATGTGCACCCATTAAAAAAACTATCGTAATGAAGACAAAGCGATAAATGAATGGGTATCAGTTCAACATAATGAAAGCACTTCCCCTACTTCGTCAATACGCCAGGGTTTCCATAACCCTAGCTATGGGTTTTAGTCACTCATGCTTCTAAAGAAATAAATTATATTCAAATTCAAAAGCGAACATGAAATCACAATGATAAGAAGTAATAAAATCCCCAACCGTAACTAAATTAATAAACCAAATTCAATACAAGATTATACCAAGATCAAAAAAGGATCTTGGAATCAAAATATGTTTGTGAATAAAAAAGTGCATAACTTTTACTAAAAGGTACATAAAAACTATTTATAGTACAAGAGGAAGCCTAAAAACTAAATCCTTAATGAAATATGAGAAAATCGAGTCAGTGGCCACATATGGTCTGTACTTATAGTCTGGTACAGGGTGTAGGTAGTACCTGCGGGCCCTGACATGCGGCACAGGTACAAACCACAGGTACTAGGAGCAAAAATCCTACAAGTTCAGCTCTCGAGATTTTGAACTTTTGGTACTTTATTTACCTACATGCGGTCTGTAGGACTTACTTTCAGCCATATGTTGACTTAGTAAGTGCTGGGAGTCATCTTTTCAGCTCTTCTTTGATTCTCGAACATTCTTTGCTCATGAACAAGCTGAAAAATATGCCGAATATCCATAATTTCTCCAAAATAGCCAAAAAAAACCTTTTTTCACCCTTTTCATGAATTCATCATCCAAAATATTATTTCCAGCAAACAATACCCAAAAGGCATCATATCTAACAAAATAACCTCAGAATCTTGCATCTTTTCCTAATTTAAGTGTCGAAAGTGCTATATTTCTATAGCACATCAATACCTATCATCCGTATAGAGGGTTATGTGGTTTTTTTTTGAATGTTGATTGACCATTCTAGGTTTATGTTAGTGGTGGTTATGAAAGGCTCCGTTAGGTAATGTTTGTCACGGCTAGAAAATTAATCACATTCTCATAGTCATTATTATCATTAATATTATTATGGCTAGTTTATGGCATATTGTTTATTGATGGGGTACTGAGACTCGATGTATCTTTCTGATTCCTTTATATTATGATTATTTTAGTACGGTTACTTATCTCATATTTAAACATTTGGGTTAGAGATCCTGATTATGTTAGTACTAGTTCTTGCTATGATTAAGAGGGCTTAATATGCTAGTATGACTACTCTAGGTTGTACCTTGATTTATCTTGTCGTGTAATTATCTATAGGTATCTATAAGTATATATATATATACATATATACCCAGTTACGGTATTATCGTATTCCCTCTCTTTCTTCATTGGTTCATGTTGTATATTATTTCTTGGGACTTGTCTACTTTTATATTTATATATCTCCTGCTTTTTATTTGTTTATTGGCTAGCGATATATGGTATAGTGCTTAGGTGACAGAGTATGGCTAGAATAGGATAATATATTTTTATTGCCTTCTTAGCCTTACTATGTTAATTTCTTAGACATTTGGGTGTAGTTTACATTCTATTTTGCATATTATACATATTTGCATTATTATTGGAGCTCAGTTGGTAGTTTCCTACTGAGTATCATGTGTTTGGTACTCATACTACACTTCTTTAGCTTGTAGATCATAGTATGGGTTCTTGTCATTGTTGTGTGCAATGTGTGGAGCAACTATGGTTTAGAGAAATAGGGTGAGCTTCTAGCATTTAGAGCATTTCTATTCTCCCTACTATGTATTAGGCTAATCTCTATATTGTATTCAGAGATCGGTTGTGTTAGTATATTCAGTTAGTACTTTATTTTGAAATCTTATTATATTTGTAGCTCTTGTAGTACTTTGACCAGGTTTTGGGACTATCTTATGTGTTTCAGTCTCTTATTTCATTTATCCCGTATTCTCCCTTCACTTCTCTTAGTAGTCAGTTACTAGTAGTTTTAGACTATGGGTTGGCTTGCCTACTGCTGGGTAATAGTAGGCACCATCATGACTTGTGAAATATAGTCGTGAGAAATTAGTATTAGAGCCTTGGTTTATCGGTGTGTTTGTACAAGAGCTAAGCGTCTAGTAGAGTTTTACGAATTGGTGCATAGATGTTCGAAACCTATCTTTGGGAAACTATAGGGCATTCTTAGAAAATTATGTCCGTGTCTCCTTATTATATGTCTGTACTTCTATAATCCTCAAGGCATTCTTAGAAAATTATGTCCGTGTCTCCTTATTATATGTCTGTACTTCTATAATCCTCAAGTACGTTCTTTAACTCTATTTTATCCTAGATGGATGATGCGAAGTTGATGATAGATATGGATGGGACTTTGGATCGGGTTTCCAAAGCTTCAGTGAAGCATCGGACTAGGGAGTCAAGGATGGATGTCAAAGATCTTCAGTGATTGTCAGAGGGGTTGAGGCCAACCTAGGATCTCATAGGTCTTGTGACTACTTTAGTCTTTTAAGGTTCAACAATTGTGATCCCAAGTCTCTTTTCGGATACCTCATAGCCAAGGATGACATTAAGTTCATCGAACAGTTCTTAATCTAAAGTTGAATTTGCTGGTGTTCATCAGGTTCCTTGTTAGTTTCAGAGTATGAGATTGGGATTTTTGAGTTGGCCAGGCATATTCCTATGTTATATCCTTCAGAGCATGATATGGTGCATGGATTTACTAGAGAGTTAGCATCGTCACTCTGTTTGGCATCAAAGTATTTAATAGAAGCTGGGACTTCCTTCTCTATGGTTGTTGATAACATGAAGGCCTTAGAAAGAGCATGTATTACGACTTATAGAGGTGAGGGTAAATGGACATGTCATCATTTTAGTGCTATTGGTATTCCATCCGGGGTGAGGATCCTCCCGGTGGCGTGTTGCTTCATTGCAACCTATCAATCATATGTAAGTGGAATTTTAGACTATATGTGGCTCTTAGGTTAGTCGTTGTGGTCATAGTAGGAATAGTTCTCGTCCGACCTTTCAGAGCATTTAATATGGGTCTTTAAGCCGTGGAGGCCATTGTAGATTAATAGGGGTTATCTCATAATATTATAGGAGATTGTTTTGATTGTGGAAAGATGGGACATTAGTTTAGAGACTGCGCCAGATGTGAGTTTGTTGTTTAGACTGGGTCATCATATATTCCTCGACAGCCTAGAGTTCTTTAGGTATGTTATGATTACGGGGACAATAGTAATTTCAGTAGGGAGTGCCCTCAGCATCAGTTTGTTAGCCAGTTGGGGTCAACCCATATTTCGCGCTAGGTTATGGCTATAAGGGTCATAACCTAATTTAGGAGTCATGATGACACCTACTCTAACCATCCAATAGGTAAGACAAGTCGTAAATCGGAGCTAAACACAATGGGTTAACCTGGTGGAAAATGCCCAATCATTGGTGAAAATGAACAACTCAGTTATACATAAGCAAAGTGGTTTAAATAGATAAAGATAGTCAATAAAAGATACCATCCTACGACCTGGTAGAGCCAGTACAAAAGCATCTAATAATAATAATACAACTTAAATGTTTAGAATAGTCAACAATATTTGGCTCAAGACAAAAGACTAGATAAAGAAGATACAGGGAAATGGGTGACAGCAACTCTAAGAGCTCACTCCATCTCCAAAAAATCAAGCACAACATGATCAATGATCAATGACGATAACTAGTACTTAGATCTGCACCAAAAAGGTATAAAGTGTAGCATGAGTACCAAAACAGCGGGTAGGAATAATCGACCGACTGAGCTAAATCGTGATATAAGTATGATAAGATGCAAGATAACATAACTAAGTCAAGGTATAAACAAGACTTAAATAGCTCCAACATCACTGCACATAGATAAGTAAATAAATTGGAATAATAACATAACATAAAGCCTCAACACATACAGTCATAACTTCAAAATAGGCTCCCATACACAAATTAGTGCAAAATGTAAATAACTCATCACAGACTCACATACGCCTAGAGAGTACAATCACAGATAGAATAAATCAACTATTGATCTATTACAAATGACCAATTCATTGATTAAACACCATTCTACAATTTACCAACATATAACAATCTTATTATAATTTATACAATAGTCGCCATTAATCAACTGTCCATCTCTTATCACTAATTCAGTTATCTTCTAATCATCATGTATCCACTAGTCATCATTCATCAACTAACCCTTATTGGTCAACTAGTCATTTTACCAAAAGAGTCCATTTATGTCATGCCACATTTTAATCGTTTCCTCAGCAAAACTGCTACTTTCAGTCTCACACCTTGATATCGTTAATCATAAAAAGTATATCATCCTAGCATATTATGCATACCCGGAATCAAACCAGTAAATATAATCAATAGACTAACTTGAACCGATGAATAATAAGTAGTCAAACTTGAACCAGTATTTAATCAATAATGCCATAATCATTCTCCAGACTTGAATCGGGTATATATAATTAACAACATAATCATCTTCCAGACTCAAACCGTATATATATATATATATAATCACATCATGAATAGTATCAAAAGTATAAATAATAACATAATCAATAGGCGTCAACCCTCATATTAACCAACATAACCATTACGTAACAAGATTTCTTAATAATTCCACAATAAGCACTTCCGAGAGGCTAATAAGAGTGAATAGTTTATAACAGCTCACATATGTCATAGCCTAATGTGGGTTAAGAGTCCACTTCTAATCATCGAGTTCTATTTTAGGAAAATTCTACCTGAACTAGGCTGAAGGTACCTAAATCCAATATTAGATGTTTAACAAGCCACAATTAGTCCTTAGTTAGAGATTTTTCTCAAGCACTTTAACTATGTCCAAAGGGAACTAAGGCAACCTTTACTAGTGTAAGCAACTAAGGCCAAACTTACTCCAAGCATGAGTATCCAAAGCTTTTTATCTAACTTGAGTGATCTAAGCCATTCTCATGCTAAACATGAGACATGGATCCTAATTTGCCTAAGGCATAAGGAAACAAACTAAAGTTTTCAACTCTACAATTTTAAATTAGCTTAAACGGTCCAACTAACCCAAGTCTTGCATTTCATCAATCCAACACCTAAAATCCATCAAAAATCTAAAAAAATATTATAAGAATACTATGAAATAGCTCAAATAACATGGGATAAAACTAGCCTACCTCAACACCAAAAAAATCTTAACAATCCTCTAAATCACCGCTTTTCCTTTTCGAGAAGCCTTCTAAAGATGCCAAGCTATCAAAAAAGCATTATACTCATCAATATGAGAATAAAAACATCCATAGTGCACCATTGTTCTTCGAGTCCAAAAATTACACAAAAACCCCATGCGAGTCTCGGTTATGAAAATTGCATTTCTTAAACCAACCCAAGGTTCTTGCATGCTCAAGGAATCATTACCGTAAAAATGTGTGAAAACCAAACTAAATTGGGGTGAAAATCAATCCCTCAAGATTTTAGTGGATTTGAGTAAGAAATCAATAAAATCCACCAAGAAAAAGATGAATTATTACCTCAAATCAGAAGATAATCACAAAAATAAATGTTAATCAAGCTCCTAAGTCATCTCAAGTCTCAATTTTAAGCTATCACACTATTTAAGGTTTATGCTCTCAAGAAAAGGGCAAGAAATGGCTAAATTCGTGACATTTGGGGTTTATTTCTATCCATACCAGGTATTGGGTCCCACTATCGTGGACCTATACCTCCAATCACAATTTATGGTATCAAAATTAGATGTTACGCTTTCAACACTCTCTTTCGTGATCATAATACTTCCTCTGCCAAGGGTACCGCTATCACAACTCTTGGCTTACGATTGCAGCTGCACCAGATGACAGCTAAAACTTGGAAAATCTTCCAAGTTTCCATCAAGCCCTCGAGATTCATCCAAAATATTTTATATGCAAACGAAATATGCATCCATACCAAATTCGACATTCTAGATGCAATGGCGCACAAAAAATTTCTATCCGAGGTTGTTTCAACTAAATATTGGTCCCACACCCATATTTAATTTTCCTAACTTTTTAACCAGTGGATCATAATGAGCCTGGATTCCTCGAGACCCAAACCAAAGGTTTACCTAGCCTTAAATTGACGTATCAGAGTTACTGGTGCAATCAAAATTTGCATTAAGATTGATTTACTGAAGTTTTTTCTTGGTGGCCATTTGAAATTAGTGAAGACTTCAATATAGGGAATTGGCTCTAAAAGCTAAATGAACTGCCCCGTAATCGAATTATCCGTCCCAACAAGTCATAAATGACTTAAGGCAGTTATAGAGAAGCTCTAACAACAAAAATAACTTGAAATATGGAAAATAACCTGAAGGGTCATTACAATATCCACTACTAAAGGAGCTTTCATCCCCAAAAGTTTGGAATTAGGATGTACCTAAAGTCTTAAACATGTTAGGATACTAGGTCTGTATCTCGATTTTGATCTCCCAAGCAGTTTCCTCCACTGTGCAGTGCCTCCACTGAACCTTAACTATAGGAATCTCTCTAGTACACAACCTCCTGACATTACTAGCCAAAATGAGCACCGACTCCTCTACAAAGGTCATACGTCATCCAACTGGACTAAGTCCTATCTAAGCACATGAGAAGGATCAGGAGGGATAAATATTTTAAATATGTTCAGGTAGGCCATATGATCAGAAAGTGTATAGTTGGTAAGGGTGCTTCGGGAGTGGTCAAAGCTCTAGTTGCTTTATCTTCTGCGCCTGTACCTAGTAGTGTTTTTTCCGCGTCTACTCTTTCTTCTGTTATCGGAACTGGTCGTAATAGGTTTTAAGCTCTTACATCTCAAAAGAAATCTAAGGCATCACCTAAAGTTGCGACTTGTATGTTTCAACTCTTTTCTTATGATGCGTATTATCTGCTTGATCCGGAGTCTACTATCTCCTATGTGACCCTATATATGGCTGTGTGTTTTGTTTTTGATCATGAGGTTTTTTCAAATCCTTTTTCTATTTATACCCCAGTAGGTGACCCAGTTATTGCTAAAAGAGTCTATAGGGTTTGTGTGGTATCTATTGGTAGCAAGTAAACCTTGGTAGGTTTGTTTGTGTTGGATATGGTAGATTTTCACGTTATTCAGGGGATAGATTAATTACACTCTTGTTTTGCATCCTTAGATTGTCAGAGTTATAAGGTTGTCTTTAGGTTCCCTGGTGAACCAGTTATAGAGTAGGAAGGTGGTTCCCTAGCAGCCAGGAGGAGGTTTATTTCTTATCTTAGTGCTTCGAGATTAATCTCCAAAGGGTGTATTTATTACTTTGTTTGAGTTAAAGATTCTAACTCGAAGGGTCCTTTTTTTACTCGGTTCTGGTGGTAAGTGAGTTTCGAACGGGTTTTTGGGACAAAGTTCTTTGTGTTCCTCTGGATAGGGAAATCAATTTTGGTATTGATTTGTTTCTAGACACTCGTCTAATATCTATTCTCCTTATAGAATGGCTCTGACTGAGTTGAGGGAACTCAAGGAGCAACTTAAGGATCTTCTGTATAAAGGGATTATTCATCCTAGTGTATCGTCATGGGGTGCACTGATGTTTTTCATTCACAAGAAGGATCGTTCCCTTTAGATATGCATTGACTATCGACAATTGAATAAGGTGATGGTCAAGAACAAGTATTCTTTTGAAAGGATAAATGATCTATTTGATTAGTTTCAAGGTGCCAAGTTTTTTTCTAGGATAGACCTTCGGTTTGGGTATCATCAGCTTAAGATTAGGGAAGAGGAAACACCTAAGATGAGTTTTCATACTCGGTATGGGCACTTTGAATTATCTGTTATGCCATTTGGCTTGACTAATGCCCCGACGTAATTTATGGATTTGATGAACAGGGTTTTCAGGAAGTTCTTGGATCTTTTTGTCACTGTGTTCAATGATGACATCTTGGTGTATTCTGAAAGTGAGGTGGATCATGTCAATCACCTTTGTGTGATGTTGCAGACCTTGAAGGAACAACAGTTGTTTGCCATGTTCTCTAAGTGTGAGTTTTGGTTGAACGCTGTAACTTTTCCTGGTTATATTATTTCTAGTGATGGGATCATGGTGGATCCTTAGAATGTTGCGGTGTTGAAAAGGTGGGCTAGACCCATGGCTCCAACCGATATTTGGAGCTTCTTGGGTTTGGCTGGGTATTATAGGTAGCTAGTGAAAAGATTTTCTTTGATAGATGCTACTTTTAAAAATTTAACTCAGAAGAAAGTAAAATTTTCTTGGTTGGAAGCGTGTGAAGGGAGTTTTTAGAAACTTAAGAAGAAGCTAATTTCGGCTTTGATTTTTTCATTGCCTGAAGTTAATGTGGGGTTTGTGGCTTATTGTTTTGCATCCCGGGTGGGACTTGGTTGTGCTTTAATGCAGTATGGGAAGGTGATTGCCTATGCTTCTATGCAATTAAAGATGCATGAGAGAAATTATCCTACTCATGATTTGGAGCTGTTGGCGGTGGTCTTTCCTTTTAAAATCTGGAAACATTATTTATATGGAGTGCACATAGGTATCTTTTATGATCACAAGAGTATATAGTATGTTTTCACTTAAAAGGATCTTAATTTCAGGCAAAAGAGATGGTTGGAGCTTCTCAAGGACTATTATATGAGTCTTTACTATCACCTAGGTAAAGCTAACATGGTTACTAATACTATTAGCAGGTTTTCCAGGGAGAGTTTGGCTAATGTGGAGAAAGGAAAATTGGAATTGGTGAAGGATATTCTCCGATTATCCATTCTTGGAGTTCGTCTGTTGGACTCCAAGGATGGTGGTGTGTTGGTACAGGAAGCAGTTAGATCATCTCTTGTTGCAGAGATTACGGAGAAGCAAGTGCTAGATCCTATCTGATAAGAATCTAGAGTGATGTAGCTGGGAAAAAGGTAGTGGTATTCGAGATCAATGGTGACAATAGTTTACGGTACCAAGAGTGGTTTTATGTTCCTAACGTTGATTGGTTGTGACAAAGGATCTTGGCTAAGGCACATGAATCACGCTATGTTGTTCATCACGATTCTACAAAAATGTATCATGATCTCAAAGAAATGTATTGGTTGAATGGTATGAAAAGGGACGTGGCTGATTTTATAGCCAAGAGCATGGTGTGTCAACAAGTTAAATTTGAGCACATGAAGCTATATCTTCAGGAGATTGTGAAGCTGTATGGGGTACCTGTTTCGATTATCTCTAATTGTGGTATGTAGTTTTCTTCTCACTTATGGCATTTTTTTTAGAAGGGATTGGGTACTAAGGTGAGTTTGAATATGAATTTTCATCCTTAGACGGATGGGCAAGTATAGAGGACTATTAAGATATTAGAGGATATACTTCGGGCATATATGATTGACTATGGCGGCAATTAGGTTAAGCATCTACCTTTGGTAGAGTTTTCTTACAACAATAGCTATCATTTTAGTATTGGGATGGTCCCTTTTGAGGCACTGTATGGTAGGAGTTGTAGATATCCTATTGGATGGTTTGAGCTTGGTGAGGCAGATATGTTTGGTCCGGATTCATTTATCAGGCTATGGAAAAAATAAAGGTGATTCGGGATAGGCTTAAGGCTGCCCAAAGTTGCCAAAAGTCCTATGCAGATGTAAGACATAGAGATTTGGAATTTGAGGTTGGAAATAAGGTGTTCCTAAAGGTATCTCCCATGAAGGGAGTGATGAGGTTTGGTATGAAGGGGAAGCTCAGTCCCTAATTTGTTGGTCCTTATGCAATTTTTTGGAGGGTTGGTAATGTTTCTTATTATATGGAGTTTCCTTCTAGATTAAGATCCATTCCTTAGGTATTTCATGTCTCTATGTTGAGAAAGTGTCTTGGTGATCCTTCTTTGGTTGTTCCTTCAGAGGGCTTGGGTATCTCAGATTCTTTGCCTTATGAAAAGATTCCAATTGAGGTATTGGATCGGCAGGTTTGTCAGTCATGGACCAAGGATATGGCCTCGGTTAAGGTTCTTTGGGGAACCACAAGGTGGAAGAGGCTACATAAGAAGTGGAGGAGGACATGAAGTCCAAGTATCTGCATCTGTTTTTTAGCTCTTGGGATTCATGTGGAAGGTATGTGTTCTTACCCAACCATAAGATACTTACCCCTTAGTCATATCCATTTTAGTGATCAAAACTATCCTATCTACTAACACTGATCCGCTTATGACAGGACTTCACCACTCGTACCTAGCTTACGGCTCATACCATGAGTCGTAATGGATCTAAAGATTGAGATTTTTCGAAATTTTATGAGGGTACAAACCTGGGATACTTCAATATCCCCTACTAGGAGCATTCATCCCCGAATGACGGATATTGTAGGGGTAACCACACACATAGTCATTTGCATTATCAAGTATCCCTTTAACAAGCTCAGAAAATAAAGATGTTTTCTAGAACACATACCTTCCGCATGAATATCAAGAGCAGAAAACAAGAGCGGATACTTGGACTTCATGTCCTCTTCAGCTTTCCATGTGGCCTTTTCCACCTTGTCGTTCGCCATAGAACCTTAACCAAGGCCACATTCTTGGTCCATAACCGATGAACCTGCCTATCCAATATTTTAACTGGAACCTCTTCATAATACAGATAATCCAAGATATCCAACCCTTCCAAAGGCACAATCAAAGATGAATCACCAACGCACTTCCTTAACATAGAAACATGAAATACCAGATAAACCAAACACAAACTAGATGGCAACACCAACTCATAACATTGCCCACTCTATGCAAAATCTCATAAGGACCAATGTACCGAGCACTGAGCTTTCCCTTTTTGCCTAACCGCACTATTCCCTTCATAGGAGACACCATAAGGAAAAACTTATCCTCAACTGCAAACTCCAAATCTGTATGCCTAACATCCGCATATGACTTTTGACGGCTCTAGGCAGCCTTAAGCCTATCCCAAAACTCCTTCAACTTTTCCATATCTTGATGAACAAAATCTAGACCAAGCAAATCAGCCTCGCCGAGCTCAAACTAACCAATCAGAGATCTACACCTCCTACCATACAATGCCTCAAAAGGAGTCATACCAATACTTTTATAATAATTATTATTGTAAGAAAACTTACAAAAAGTATATGCTCCACCCAACTGCCACCATAATCAATCACACAGGCTCGAAGCATATCTTTCAATGTCTGAAAGTTCTATCCACCTGCCCATCCGACTACGGGTGGAAAGCTATACTCAGACTCACCTTCGTCCCCAACCCTTTCTGGAAAGACCACCAGAAGTGGGACGTAAACTGTGTACCACAATCTGAAATAATTGAAATAAGAACCCTATGCAGTTTCACAATCTCTTAAAGATAAAGCTTCACATAATCCTCCACCGACAAGCTAGTCCGTATAGGCAAGAAATGGGCAGACTTCATCATCCTATCAAGAATGACCCAAATCAAATCAAATTGGTTCCGAGACTGAGGAATATCGGTAATGAAATTCAATTGATCTCCTCCCACTTTCATTCAGGCAGCTTAATCTCTTGATATAACCCACCAGGCCTTATGTGCTTAACCTTATTGACACACCAAGCACTTGGATAGAAAAATCAACCACATCCCGCTTCATGGAACTCTACCAATAGATCTACTTGAGATCATAGTACATCTTACTAGAACCAGGATCGACAACATAGAGAAACTCGTGCACCTAAACCAAGTTCCTTTACCGCAAACCGTCTACATCAGGAATGCACAACCTCCCTTGGTACCGCAAAGTACCATACCGCTAATCTCAAAATCTACAACATTTTGCTCACCAACTTTACCCTTGATTTTAGTCAAGGCAGAATCCAACACCTGCTTCTCCTTAATCTCTGCACCAAGAGACAATCTAACCACTTGTTACACCATCACACCACCATCCTTAGAGATGAGGAGACTAGCCCCAAGATTTGCCAAGCGATGAATATCCTTCATCAATTCTTGATTTCCTTCTTCCACATGACCCAAACTACCCATGGATAGCCTGTTAAAAGCATCGATAAACACGTTAGCTTTACCAGGATAGTAGTGAAGACTCATATCATAGTCCTTGAAAAGCTCAACCCATCTCTTCTGCCTGAGATTAAGCTCTTTCTACGAGAACATATACTGCAAACTCTTGCGATTAGAAAAGATATCCACAAGGACCCTATATAAATAATACCGCCATATCTTCAAAGCAAAAACAACTGAAAACAACTACAAATTATGAGTAGGATAGTTCCTCTCATGCACCTTCAACTGCCTGGAAGCATAGGCTACCTTCCTATGCTGCATCAACATGCAACCAAGACCAACCCGATATGCTTTATAATAAACCACGAACCTATCATTGCCTTTCGAAAAAGTTAGAACTGGAGTTGATGTCAACTTATCATTCAACTTCTAAAAACTCTACTCACACGCATCCGACTAAGAAAACTTAACCTTCTTCTGAGTCATCTTGGTCAAAGGAATAGCTATCAATGAAAAACAATCTACAAATAAACTATAATTCCCGGCTAAACCCAAGAAGATCCAAATATCAGATGGAGTCGTATGTCTAGGCCACTTCTTCACGACAACCAACTTTTGCGGATCTACCATGATCCCTTCACTAGAAATGATGTGGCCTAAGAAAGTCATAGTATTCAACCAAAACTCTTACTAATATAACTTGACATATAACCAATGTTCCCTTAAGGTTTGCAATACCGCACGGAGGTGATTAGGATAATCCACCTCACTCTTCGAATACACTAGAATATAGTCAACAAACACATGATAAAGAGATCCAAATATTACTGAAAAACCCCTATTCATCAAATCCATAAATGCTGCCAAGGCATTTGTCAATCCAAATAACTTTACAAAAAACTCATAATGCCCATACCTAGTGTAAAAAGTCATCTTAGGGATATCCACCTCTATAATCTTAAAGTGATGGTACCAAGACCGAAGATCTATCTTAGAGATGAAATTTGCACCTTGCAATTGGCCAAATAGAACATCTACTTGAGGGAGAGAATATTTGTTCTTGACCATTACTTTATTCAACTGCCTGTAGTTGATGCACATACGAAGAGAACCATCCTTCTTGATCACAAAAAACACCGGTACACCCCATAGGGTAATGCTAGGATGAATAAACCCTTTATCTAGAAGATTCTTAATTTGCTCTTTGAATTCCCTGAACTCAGTTAGAGCCATTCTATACAAGGGAATACAAATTTTCTGAGGGTTCGAAAGCAAATCAATACCAAAATCTATTTCCCTATCTGGAGGAACACCTAGAAAATCATCTGGAAAGACCTCTGGAAACTCATGAACTACTAGAATTGACTGCAACGAAGGGCTTTCTAAGTTAGAATCTTTAATCCATACCAAGTGACAAAGACAACCTTAGTGATTAACCTCTAAGTTCTAAAATAAGAAATAAACTTCCCCTTTGGTGCAAAGAAAAACCCTTCCTATTTTATTTTTGGATCACTACGGGTTCGATAATTCAAATTTGCATAGCAAGAATGCAACCAATACATGCCCAAGATTACATCAAAATCTACCATACCTAACTCAAATAGATCCACCAAAGTCTGCCTACCACAAATAGATACCAACCCCCATAGACCTATTCAACAATCACTAGATCTCCTACCAGGGTAGAAATAGAAAATGAATCCAAAATAAATTTTGAATTAAAACAAAAAAACACAGCTACATAAGGAGTCATATGGAAAAGAGTGGAACCTGGATCAAGCAAACAATACACGTCATGATAGAAAAGTTGTAACTTAGCAGTAACAATATCAGGTGATGCCTCAGATTCCTAATGGGATGCCAAAGCATACAACCTATTCCGACCAACTCTAGAACTAAGAGCAGTAACAGAAGTAGATGCCATACCACCAGGTATAGGAACATAAGATGAAGCAACTGGAATTTTATTCACCTCTGTAGCATCTTTGGTAGACGGATAATCCCTGAGTTTAGGCATACTTGGCCACACTTGAAGCACTTATGCCTACCTCCCTCACAGAATCCTTGATGAGGACGACTGTAAAACTGACAATGAGGACAGAAAGAAATAGACTGGACTCCACTTGCCTGAGACTGGGCTCACTACACTCAAGAATTATCACGACCATGATGATGCCTATTGCCCGACTACTAGGGTAAGGAGCACTGGTAGTAGAGAGGGACCTAGAACCCACCCACTTCTTTTTCTGACATTTCCCACCATATCTACCACCTTGAGATTGGACACCTCCCAGATCAGAAAACCTATCCCACTTACCCTGCCTATCTTCATATTTTGCCCGCCTTCTCTTCTCATTCTCAACCTGCTGTATATGAATAGTCAGCCTCAGTATATCTATATTTTTCATAAGAAAAATAATCTTTCGCTCTAGAATTAGATCTCTATTCCACCCAAAAGTAAACTTTCTCATTCTCGACCTCATATCAGCCACTAAACTAGGAGCATACATTAAAAATTGATGGAACTTCAAAGCATACTCCTTTATAGACATTCTCCCTTGCTTGAGGTTCACAAACTCCTCCATCTTAACTTCCCTCAACTCTTGAAAAAAGAATCGATCCATGGAGGCAACAAAAAAGGCTTCCCACAAACCATTCGTTTCTACATTACCCTTATTTTTATCCCACTCCTCATACAACATATAACCAACCTCTTTTGAGATGATAAGCTATAAAGTTTACTTCTTCCACATTTGTAGCCCTCATTACCCAAAAGATCTTCTCCATCTTATCATGGAAACCCTGTGGGTCTTCCTCTACCTTTACTCTCATAAATGTCTGAGGACCTATCTTTACAAATTGTCTAAGCCTAGCAGCCTCAGCAGATACAACACTAGGCGTATGTTACTTAGCCTGAGCAGTAACCAATCGGGTAATAACATACATAGATTGACAAAACTCCACATTCATCACATTGCCCAGAGGGACCAGAGGATCAGTAGAAGGAATAGGAGAAATTCTAGTACAATCAGGAATAAAACCATAAGACCAAAGATGCACACCAGATGTAGGAGGTACTCCTTCATAATTATCCCCAGATGGGATGGAAAAATTTCCTTATGTTCTAGATCTAGGAGGCATGATCTAAAAGATGAACAAACAAGGATTAGAAGAGATTCCAGGATTGAGAAGTAAATCTTGAAAACAAATACCAAGAAAGTGAAATATTTCTAGATGTCTTGTAGCCTCTCCCTTATGAGTGTGGCGCAGTACACACCCCGAAAGGAGACTCTACTCAACACAACTTTATGGACTCTAAATTGACCATGAACCTAGTCTTTGATACCAACTTGACGCAACCCAGACTGGGGCCTTGTCATAATAGGCAACCCAAGTCCACCTAGGATCGAGGACTGCCCCCTTTACCAAACCCAACTACCTTATATAGCCTTAGATGAGCTAAATTTTGAGCATATAATAAGTTTTTTCAACGCTCTCATGATGAATTTGGGATAGGGTCACAACCATGACAACCCAACCAAGTTTGTCCATACCAAACCAACCATCCATACCATATCAAATAGAAAAAAATATTAAACCATAATATGAAAATCAAACCCAAAATGTAATACAATGGAAAAGTGAAATATTATGTCCGATGATTCCAACCTCCCAGCTTATTCCAATGCCAAGGCTTATACAAATACCGATCATACCCATTCTAACCCTCAGAAGTAACACAAAGCCTCTATCCAAAAGAATACAAATATCCAATTGGGACATGCCCCCAACCATGGCCAAAACCAATATC
>NC_061121.1:195351067-195441763 GCF_002878395.1 Capsicum annuum
TAATTGGCCATTAGCCTTTGTAAACCATTGAAAAACATTTAAGGTTTCATAAATATGCTAAAAATAAGCTAGATTTCCATTGATAGAAGTCAATGCAATGAACATATCTTTATAAGAATTTTATCAAACACCTTGGGGGCATAGTATAACCAAAAATAAATTCCATTACCATTAAACCATTGCCATGCAATTCTATTATCCAAAACCACCATTACTGCATAAAAAACATAATTAAAACCATAAGAAATTATAACAAAGCCTTTAACATCAAAACCCCCAAATCAATGATTGAAAACCAAAATCATGCAAAAGTAAAAACCATGAAATAAACCATATAACCATGCCTTTAATTTAAATTACAAGTAGGGAAGAAAATCATGCCTTAAATCAAGAAGATTGATTGAAATAATTCATCAAGATAATCTCCAAAGTAATCTCTTCCAAAACATCTCATAATCCTAAGTGTTTAAAAATTAGATAATAGGTTAAATAACCTCTTAAGTTTATTAGAAGTCATGGGTTCTTATTTGGGTAAGTAGAATAATATCCAAAATACCCCCACTTAAATCCCATAAAAATCCGATGCAGGGGTTACGACTGACCTCTTTACGAGTCATAACCTCCCTTACGGTTGATACCCACCTGATCGTAACCATGCCTCAACCATGGATCATATACTTTCTAGTATATAACTCATCCACCTAATTCATAACATCAGCATACGATCCATACCCATGATTTGTATCCCTGGAAGAACATAACAGTAGAAGGATCAAACACTTACTACCTTATGATTCACCTATATGACTCGTACCCATCTATACCACACTCACCCCTAAGTCATATCCATTGTAGTGATAAAAACCATCCCACCTATTAATAATGGTTAGCTAACGATATGATTTCACCACTCATACCCTAGATTACGGCTTATACCATGAGTCATAATGGGCTCAAAGAATGAGATTCTTGGAAATTTTCTAAGGGTCTAAACCTAGGATGCTATATTAAGTGAGGGAAATCTAGACATTTCCCCACTTAACCTAATAAGGCTCCATGACTTATATCCCTATTAGGAGGTTATTTGCCTTATTCTTTTATTCATTAACACTTAGAAACTTCTTTTAAACACTCTACAATTCTCTTTAAAGCTTTTAGGTAAAAAAAGACTATGGTTTCATCTTAAGGATTAATTTGGGGCTTATGTTGGTGATTTCTCTCATCATCTTCTTTGTTTAATGTATGTTCTCTTCCTTTATTGTTAGTTCCAACTAAAGGCACAATTTTATACGATGTTTTCATGGTTCATTATGGTATGGGTTTGGATTGTCAAATATAATTTGGAGATATTGGTTATAAATACTTGGTTATGGTTTTTACCATGTTTTATTTATGCTTTTATATGCTTTAATGATTGTTTTGGATAATTGGTTGCATGAGAATGGTTATTTTGTAATTGGCTTTGGTTTTGGAAATTCTATACCCCCAATATGTTTGATAAAATGCCTAGGGGAATGTTATCGCCACATTATTGGATTTTAATGGAACTTATGCATCGTTTAAACTTTGTAATGAAACCTTAAATGGCTACATAGTTTGGAATAGTTTAAGTAGAATGGTTTGGTGGTCATGGTTATGGTTAATTGAACTCCTTTTGGGGTACAATGGAATCTCTCAAGTAGACATAGTAAATGAAAAACTTGTGGGGTATATGGGACTCCCCCAAGTAACTTAATAATGGAATACTTGTAGGGTACATGGGACTCCCACAAGTTAACTTGGTAAATGGGTACATGGGAATCCCTTTACCTTAGAAGGTTTGGAAAAGGACAATACTTGTGAGTTATAGTCGATATGACAATACCACTACCCATAGCCTTAGGAAATAATAAATGGAATAATGGATTGGTTGGTTGGAAATGGTTTTAATTGGGCAATAATGATGGAGTGTGATAGCTAACCGTGAAAGTGCGAGTTCAATGAATGAACATTGGAAACTCATATTTGCCGACATGAGGGGTAGGGAATGGCGACCCTTTTATGATACTATGAGGTATGCGAGAATCTTCAGTATATTGTACATATGTATCATGGATGGTGAGGGTACTTAGGAATCCCTTATTTTTATGGTATGTCTGATTTATGCGGCTACATGCATTAGAGCTCGTTTAAAGGGTTACATTGGACCTATATAACCCGTGGCTAGTAAAGGACGGTTAGGCTTCACATTCCTAGGTTAATGATTTTAAATACATGCTAAACCCGGTTCTCTTTCCGAGCCTGGTTACATATATATATGTATGGTTTGTATGCATATGGTTGGATTACTTGGTTTTACTTATTGGCATTATTTTGTCCTTATCCCAAGTTCATGCTAGTGTTCACCCATTAATCCATATTTGGGAGGCTATATCCCCATGGAATGCAAGATCTACTCCTTTTCCGTAGCTATCAGACAATCAGGATCAACTACTGGATTGAAGTGGTAAGCTTTCATCTTTCTGGAAGGCTCCATTTTATGGATGTTATTTTGTACTTTGGTTTATTTATGGGTATTGGTTTTGAATATGGTTAGGGGTATGTCCCAACCAAATTTTGGTGTTCATTTGGTTAGAGGATTTTGTGAAACTACTATGGGTTGTATGGACGGGATCGGTATTGGTGTCAGCCTTAGCATTGGTATTAGCATAGGGGATGATACCAGAGCACTGAATATCTCACAATTCCATTCTCTTTTATTTTGCGATTATATATAATTGTTATAGAACTTATATGGTTGTGATTTGGCTATTGGTTAGGTTCAAACGGTTGGAGTTGGTTGGGTCGGTCTTCGTTATATAGCTATCCTAGAGTTTTGTAAATTGTTTAGTTATGCTATCTTGTTATATGCTCAAAATTTAGTCAACTCAGGGAAGGCAGCTGGAGGTTGGGTTGGCTAATGGTGGTAGTCTTTGATCCGGTCAAACTTGAGGACACCAATTACAACAAGTCCCGGGGTTGGGTCATGTCAATAACCCACTAGTAAGAAAGCCAAACCCATAGTTTGGAACGGCTATTCACGGACTAGCCGACTGGATCAAGGAAAGAATACAAAATAGATGAAGTATAAGATCAACTACATAATATAGTCTACAAAGCCTAGTGGTATTAATACAAGAGATTCTAATATACCAAGACTTCAAAATGAAATACCTAGGGAGTTACACTAATATAAATTTTCTCTGAATACAACATAGAGATTATTCTAGTACATAAGAGGGAGAAAAGTAATGCTTCGAGTGTCAGGAGCTCATTTTAAGTCTCATAACCAAGGCTTCTCAACACGATGCACACATCAACAATGATAACTTGTACTATGATCTATACGCTACAAAAGTATAGTATGAGTACCAAACATATGGTACTTAGTAAGCAACTGTTGACTAAGTTCTAAAGATAAAGCATATATGCATAACATATAAACAAAATCACAAAATACTCCCGAATGTTAGCAACTACATAAGACAACCAATGAGATAATAAGGATAAACTATCCTATTCATGTCTAAGAGACTAACATAGCAAGGCTAAGAAAATAGTAATGATGCAATATGTTATTCCAACCATACTTAGGAACCTTAATTCACTACCATATGTCACTATAAAATATACAAAGTAAGAGCAGAAGGAAGATATATATAAGTAAATAAGGCAAAAAAATAACTATACAATATGAATAGATGATAGGAAGGGATATATGGTAACACCATAGCTATATATATCTTAGTATGCATATGTACATATATAAACAAGGTCTACTTGAAGCATAACCTAAAACATCAGACTAACTATTAACACCTCATAATTACAACATGAGCTAGTGCTAGAATACAAAGGGTTCTAATCTGTATATCAAATCATCAGATGATCATGCATAATAATATAATTGTAAGATAGAAAAGGACAAAATCATACCTCAAGTCTTGATGTTGAATCAATGACCAAGTTACCATTAACTATAAATAATAATGATCATAACAATATCAATAACAATGCGAGTAACCAGCTAGTCTGAATAACCAAATCCCTAGCCAAGCCTATCATCTACCTCTATCGCCCCAGGCTCAGAAGGTTTAATCAACATAAAACACATCAAAAGGCATAGTTGTCACCCATACCTATTCAACCCCCTTATATGGGCTGATAGATAAAGGTACAAACTGGTGATAGACGATGCTCATGCAAAATAAATGCAATTGAATTCATATAATGATTAATAATCAAAATCAAACTAGTTAATATGTATAAGTAGTATTTGGAATTGAACCACTTATAATATAATCAAAGCTCAAAATTAAATAGGTCATAAATACCATCAAGACTCAGAATTGAACTGATCATAATATCATCAAGACTCAAAATTAAACCAGTCATAAATATCATCAAGAATTAAATTTGAACTAATCATAATATAATCAATGCCCTCAATATAATCAACATTATCTACATCACCAATAAATAAACATATAACATCAATATTAAAGTCTGTCATCAGGTTTTAAAAAAATTCATATCATCTATACCATCCCTCCTCAACACCATACCAGAGAGATGTGTATATTGATAAGTAATAATTTAATGATTTTAAGTCATGAATAAAAGAGTATAAATATATATATATCCATTTCCCGAGGTAAACTTCAAGATTAAATTATTATAAAAGTGTAAAAAAAGTTGAAATTTTCCATGACTGGGGTAAATAGTACTATCAAAGTCATGGCTAAAATATGCTTTGGTCAAATCCTTAAACAGTCATTATTAATCTCTATACACAAAGATTATTCATTAAGATATACAATTATTATGAAGGAATCCATTTATAAGGTGGAAAATGGATTTTAACCCTTATTTAGTGACAACAATAACCAAATTATAATCTAATTGGAAATGTATCAATCACCGATGCAATGATCATGAATCTACCGAATCAATGCATACCATCACCAGTATTCAATTAATAGAACCATAAGTATTAATATATCAATAAGCTACCATCACAACCTTTATAGAGATCATTTCCCAAATATCCAACCAATATCATAACATGAACTTTGGCCCAATAATGTGCCTGGAATAATTATAATATCATAATCACGGATTTCATCCCACATACATATCCGAAAAAACCCATATCAATAATTATGTATATAAATTATCTCATCTCTATAAGCAATAGCTTACTTATGAAGCATAACATATCTATAAGCATCTCATGTCTATAGGACATATATCATAACTATGTCTATGCCTATATTACCAAGTATGGCAATGGACCAAATCATAAGTCAAGTTTGGAATGACATATCATAACTACAAGCCATAAGTCATAATTTGAGGAAAGCCATAATAATGAACCAAGTTGTAAAGGTAACATTATTTTAAAGGATCAATAGTTTCGACTATGCTAACATCAACAACTAAGTACATAAGGGCTAATATAAGTCTTAGCCTAAATGGGTTCGGAGAACCCATTTCTAATCCTCACTTTCCATATTTAAGCAATTTATATCCCCATCTAGGCAAAGATATCTAGTTTAACTTCTAGATATCAAGTAAGCCATAACCAATCCTTAGATAAGAATTACGCCTAGGACATGAGTAATTAAGTTATCTCCAACTAAACAATGGTTTTAAGATCACCACAATAGCCCAAATAGGGTTAAATATACTAATCAAGATTTTAATGCTTAAACCACATCCCAAAACTAGTATTATATCATGTCCATACTAAAATTGGTTTAATATAGGGGAAAGGTAAAAAGATTCTCAAAGGCTAAGAAGAATTTCACCTTATGGGTCAAAAATCCTCATCTAATACCCGATGCTTCAATAATTAAGACTAAGTCATTCTACCCACGCTATCAAAATTATAATCTACTCTTCAATACAAGAATAATGATACCCACATTGCACCATTGTGCTTTGGGTCATGACACCAAAACCCCCAAGTGAGCACCACTTATAGAAATAATATTTTCTAGGACAAACCAATATGATATCAATCTCTAGGAATTATAAACCTAAAAAATGAGTGAAAACCAAGCCAAGTTTGGATTGAAATCAAGCCCTAAAGGATTTGGGGTATGTGTCAAAATTTCAAGAAATTCAAGCATGAATTTGAAGGATTCATACCTTAAATCTGAATTTATTCGCAAAAATATATGTTAATAAATCTCCCAATTCACCCAAGAATTAATTTTAATTTAGCACACTATTTTAGGATTTTTGGCTCTTAAAAATGACTGAGAAATGGCCAAAATATGGCCTAAGGGGTCTTTTTATATCCATACCAGGTATCTAAGTGTGGAAATAACACAAACAAGTGTGAGATTGTGCTACTTGGCTATAGGAGAAGGTATGGAAATTGACATACTCCTTGTCGTGATTGCACTACTTGCTGTCAGCACTTGGAAATTTTCCATGTTTTCGCCAATGCCTTGAAATTTATTCAAAATTCTATATAAGTAAATAAACTATGTAACCATACTAAATTAAACATTTCAAACGTGATGGAAAATTTAGATTTTTCATTTGAGATCGTTTCGATAAAATATGGGTCCCATACCGATTTTTCCTATTTTCCAACTTAAATGAGGTTGGATGCATCGGGAACCAAACCAAAGGTCTACCTAGCCTAAAATCAATACACTAGAGCTTTTAGTTTAGTTAGAATTCGTATATGGTATTGTTTTATTGAAGTTTTCATCCAATGAGCATTTGGAATCACCGAAGACTTCTAAATAAGAAATTGGCTCTAAAAACCAAATGATTGTCCAATAACAAAACTGTCAGTTACAAGAAGTCATAAATGACTTGGGGAAGCTATGGAAAATCTCCAATGGCAAAAATAAGAGAAAATATGAAAAATGACTTGGAGGTTCATTACATTTGCTCAATTTTAAATTTGATGCCTTATAATGGCAATTTAGAGGTTATGATAGATTTAGAGTGTGAATGCTTGTCCATCTTTAGGTTTTGTTGGGATATTTAAGATTCATCTTCAGAATTAGTGTCGATAATTTTTCTTGGGGTTGTAGAGCTTGGGTGCAACCTTTCTTTTTTGATTTGTCTTAACTGGGAGTTCATCTATTGGCTGGATAGGCCTATCCATTGCCTACCTTTTAGGTCTTCCTTAGTTTAGATGGATTATAAGTGATAGTTGTTCAGATAATAGTCCATTGGCATGGTATTGGTTCATTCATCTTTGACCTTAGGCTTCAACTTTTATTGGGATTTTTGGATAATTTACTCAACAAGAGTAGTATGCTAGAGTTGGATTCATCATGGATTTATTCAAAACTTATGGTACATCCTTGGAAAGGATTATTTTATTTTAAGTTTGTACGCTTCATACTTTTAGCTTTTATTTTTTAGGATCATCCAGATCGTTGTAGCATTGTCATAGATTGTAGACCTTGATTTTCTCCATTTGTGTGCCCAGGTAGTGCCTTATGGGCATATTCTCATTCTTAATTTTATGAATTCTTAGTAGATTAGCTTTTGTTCTTTGGGTTTACGATGATGGGATTGTGCGAACATGACTCGGATGATTCCCTTCTGAGTTTGAAGTGGATAGCAGCTTTGGAAGGGCAAAAGAAGGTTATATTTGGATTTGGAGTTGTTTTTATGCCCTATGCCTCAGTTTGACTTTAGATTATATAAGTCTTCACTTGATTGTGCTAGTATCGTGTCGTATTAGTGTGTCGTAGTTTATATTTGGGTGCATCAATCTTTCTCAGTTCAATCAAAGGCTAGTTAGTTGTTGAGGTTGAGTTTTGGCTATTGGAGAGTGAAGTAACAAAGTTGGTTGGAAAAGAGATACATATGGAAAAATCCCAATACCTCACCCTTTGAGCTTTTATGTTCTATCTATCGAAGTCCTGTCATGGATGGAAGTATTTTTAGTAGTGGATATTATAATGACCCTCCAGGTCATTTCTTCAATTTGCATAAATTCCAGTATTTTGTTCTTTCTCGAAGTAGCTATAGGTTATTTATGACATTTCAAAATTGTTGATTCGATTATCAGATAGTTTGTTTGGATTTTAGGCTCATTTCCTAATTTTGGAGCTTTCATTGTTTAAGATTTGGTATCAGACCAAAACTCTTAGTAGATGAACTCAGATGAAAATTCCAACAGCACCATTATCTCCAGAATGTTGATTTTAGACTAGGAATTCCTTTGGTTCAGGTCTCGAGACTCCTGGATTCATTTTGGGCTATTGGGTGGACTATGTAAAAAATAAAACTGTAGGTGTGTTCCCCACACTACGTTGAAATGATTTTGGATGAAAGATTTAGAGGTTTCACTGAGCTTGGAATGTCAAATTTTGTATGGTAGCATATTTTTTTTGCACACACAAGGTTTCAAATGAATCCTAAAAACCAAGTCAAAGTTTATTTCAGATTTAGCAAAATTTGGTGCATGAGGTCATAGGTGAGACTACTTAAGCGATATAATGATCGCTGATGCAATCATCGCATATGCAACTATGTGTCGCTTAAGCGACACTTCCTAATTGATCATTGGTCGCATATGCAATGCTCAGTCTGCTTATGTAGGCATTATGTAAGCGATATAGGGTTCGCATATGTGAAAATCGACCCCTACTTCCAAATCTCATAAGTGATACTAGAGTTGCATAAGCTATAGGGTTGTTGCTTAATCTACCCCATCATTTATGCGACACCTGATGGATTTTAATAGCTCTCTTCTGCACTCAATTTTCTACCATTTCTTCCTCTATTCTTACACCAAATTAAGAACTCAAAGAGAGGATAAAGTAGGGAATCATCCAAATAAGTTAAGGTAAGCTAGACTAACTATTTTTGGTCATTTCTAATCAATTTCCCATTAATTTACATAATAATTCATGGTAAAATTCTTAGAAATCAGGGTTTAATTCTTAAACTTTAAGGGTTGACTTGAGATTCGATTTGTGCTAAACTTTTGAACACATATTTCTTGTTATTTGAGGGACCTCGTGACAGGTTCATTTTGGATTCGATTTGCAAAATTTGACTCAAAATTTGACACAACCTTAATATATCATATGGGTTTTATTTTACTTCTAATGATGTGTAGATTATGATTTTGATAGCTTGCTGGTATTTTGAGATCATGGAGTGAAGAAGAAAAATTATGGTTCGGCATCAACGTTGTTTTTTGTCTACTCTTATATGTTGCATGCTAATTAGGGATTTTAAGATTTGATTATGTCGAATACCGTGACTTAGCCTAGATTATGAGTTTGGGGATTAGATGGATGATTTGGCCCTTAAGGTGAAATACTTATTATACTTCTAAGATCCTATTACCCTAGATTGCTAGCATATTTATTGAGACTAATGGACCTTAAGTTTAATGTTTATTACTATACTCAGTGGATTGTGATGGTCTTTCCTAGATTATGGTGTTATGGTTACGTCGAATTTATAAATATATTATTGGGCCCAAGGTCGTGATTATAATATTAATTGGATTCCGAGAAGTGACTTATCCTTATTTAGGATGTGGTTTACCTTTAGATGCTTATTGTGATGGTTATAGTTATATTGTTTGGATAATGGTGATGGAATGCATCGATTTGGTACCTTCATGCTCGCTAAAATGGTAAATGGTACAATTCCAACTAAAATATTATTTTCTACCCTTTTTCCTAAAAAAAGATTTATTCGCACTTTTCTCTTTTAAAAAGAATTTCTTCATAATGAAAATCATACCATCTTAATGAATGACCTACGTAAATTGAGATTGAAAATGATAATTTAAAGAGTTGGTTGAGATCAACTCGATCCACGATTTTACTATTATTAGTTACCTCGATCGAGAGAGATTTTAACCCTTTCTACTTTTCTATGGTGATTTTGTCTCCGAGTTTACCCTAGTTAATAGATAATGAACTTACACTCTCTTAGCCATAGTCCGAGCCGTGCATTTATACATACAAACACACGCACACATATATATATAGTATTGGTTCTGGACTTGATTAAAATATTGATGATATGAGCACCAGTTTATGTCCACCAATTGATTCTTATAATATTGATGATATGAGCACCGATTCAAATTTGGTGATTGATGATGATATCAGTGATGTGAGGTTATACACTAGGTTACATATTGATCCTTAGATCAATTATGATATTATGGATTCTATTTGCATTCATCTTTGCATGCGCATTGCAAATTATCAACATGTTCTATATCTATCAACCTTATGAGGGATTGCTGGGTATAGGTATGAATGTTGATTAAACCTTTTGGGTGTATGTTCGTGCTGGTTATGAAGGCTTGGTTAGGTATTATTTGTTCGAACTAGCCCGTTAGACACATTGTTATAGTTATTATTATTATTATTATGGCTAGTTCATAGATGATTGATCATTGATCTGGTACTGAGATTCAATGTATCTTTCTAATTCCCTTCTCTTATGAATATTTTATTATGGATAATTATCTTATATTTAGATGTTTGGGTTAGAGATCTTGAATATGTTAGTACTAATTCTTACTATGATTAGGAGGCCTTAAGATGCTAGTATGACTACTCTAGGTTGTACATTGAGTTAATTTGTCATGTGTTTATCTATAGGTACATGTATATATATATAAATATACAGTTATGGTATTACCATATATTGCTCTCTTCCTTCATTGATTTTTGTTGTATATCTTTTCTTTGGCCCTATACACTTTTATATATATCTTTCTCCTACTCTTCATTCGTATATTATCTAGCAATATACGGTGTAATGCTTAGGTGTCAAAGTATGGTTAGCCAGGATAGTATATCCTTATTACCTCCTTAGCCTTACTATGTTAATTTCTTGGATATTTGGGTGTAGTTTACATTCTTGCTTGCATATTATGTATATTTTCATTATCTTTGGAGCTAGTCGATAGTTACCTACTAAGTACCACGTGTTTGGTACTCATACTACACTTTTGCAGCTTTTAGATCATTGTAAAGATCTGAATTTTGAGGAAATATATGAAATGCATATTTCTATGCAATTTGATGATTTTACTCTTTTTATAATTTTTTGTGGTATATTTGGGGGTATGGGGAGGATTGGCATGGTTCTCAATATATTTTGGTGCCATTAGTACGATATTATTTCTTTAGGTGTCTTTGAGAGCATTATCATGAAATTTTGTGGTTATATTTTGATCCATATGACAGATGGAAAAATGGACTATGCTAACAGATTTGAAATGTCGATTTTAGGGTGGTAACATATTTGGTGTTGATTTATGTCTCTTAAATCTCATTTCGACCCTCGATTTGAAAAGTTGTGATTTTAGATTTTGGCCATCAAGATTGTGAAATTGATGTTTTATTTAAATTATAATATCTCCATTGAGTACAAAGCATTGAATTTGATAGGGTTCTATAGTTTATTTGTATTCACAGGATTCTGGATAAATCTCGAGGGGCCCGTGAGACTTGGATTTAACCAAATCATCAGCTGGTGCACTTATTTTCTAGTACACCCATGATCATGAACTAAGTACCGTGATCATGATGGTCTGACAAAGGTGATGCCGCAATCACAACCTTTGTTCGTAATCGTGACAAATCCAACTATCAGGGTACTGCAATCACGACTTGAGGTCTACGATCACTGAACCTGGGTATATATATACTTGGTTTTACCTTTTTTTCACCATTTTTGAGATTTGGAGCTTAGGGTTTTGCATTTTTGAGCAACATTCTCCATTTCTATGCTTGGGTAAGCTCCATTACACCCATTTCAAACTAATTTTTCCATCTTTAAAATTAGATTCTTGTTTTAATTCCAATTTGAAAGTAGATATTGGGGATTTTGCCCCTAAGGCACAAAGTTATATTTCTTCACATTAAGACCCAGTTCAACACCTTTTCACTTGAATAATATTCCTCATCATATAATTACTAGTTTTCCCTCAATGTTAACTTCAAAAAAACTTTGGTTCTTGATTTTTAAATGGATATCAAAGATTTTACCCGATAAAGTTTAAAAATTATTTTTTCTTGTTTTAACTCTTGACCGCAACTCAAAACTAGGAAATATAGATGTCTTTGGCTTTCTTTTGATACGTAAATTCTATATTTTTATATTCTAGTTTATTTCATTTCCTTTCGTATGGAGTAGGGCTTCAGGATCAAAGTAAAGCAGATCAATTTTGGCATTTGAGGTAGGTTATGGCTTATCTTTTTAAGACTAGATTAGTAGTTAATTTAGATATAAAATGTATATAAGGGGATGGGAGCTAATAATGAATTTGGATATCTTAATGTTTTGAGCTCTTGTGGGGCCTATATGTGACATAATTATGGGTTTTGAGACATTATGTAATATGTGTGACTATATGAGGTCTTTTATGATGTTGATAGCCTTGTATACATGTGAATAAATATATCTTGTTAATGATAAAGCATGTTGTGGTAATGTTTGTTCATTATGATGTATTCATACTTTATTGGCATATGAAACATGTGGCAATTCATGGATGGTTGGAAATAATGAGTGTATATTGGCTCATATGGCACTGGAAGTATATTATTGTGGTAGGTTATGGACACACATCATGTGGTTGGTTGGGGAAATACACATTTCTATTGGTTGAGAGCATTACATCCTTATAGCATACTCATTCATAAAATATTAGTACCACCGTGTCAATAACTAATAAACACTGGCAATACCTTTTTAAAACCATCCCCGAGGGATATGCTGGGAAAGAGATATTATGACATCTTATAAAACCCTTCCCAAGGGTTGTGCTGAGGATGAGATATAATATATGGATTATATACAGGTTGACGAACCCCCTATAAGTCATATGCTGGGAAGCTTTATCATCGTAGGTGTATACAGAGACTGTGCAATGGGGTCAGAGGTTGTCTGATAACCTCATGCAGAATCATCATCATCATTCTTATAGCATTTACTTTATTATGTTTGTGATGTGATTGCATATGCTATTTTGACTTGTTCTCTATCTATTATTCTATATTGCCGTACTTATATGTAATGTTGTCATATATGTATTCTCCATTACTTTGCTTATACATGGTGTATGGTATGCTTGTATTCCTTGATGGTGCATGTTGTATTATATGTAGATATTATTGAACTGATAGTGCAAGCGGTGTGGGCTACCATTATGGGACATTTCCTAAATATAGGTGATATGCCCTTAGTGTGTATTTTGTATCTTTTATAATCTACTTTTCTCGGTTGGCCTACGATACCTAGTTAGTACAAGTGGACCATACTCATTCCTACTGCGCCCTTTCGGTGCAGGTCCTAGTTTTAGTGTGCCCCAACTTGGTTGATTCAAGCGACTATTGGCGATTTTAAGGTAGTGGTTGATTTTAGGAATCCAAATTTTACTCCTATCTTATCTATATTAGATTATGTCATTATTTTATTTTCGAGATAGAGTTGTATCCTATTTTGGTTGTCCTCATATTGGATTCTCAAATTATATTAGTAGTTCTTACATAAATGAATCAGGTTTTAGGAATATATGTTATTTCTTTTTTTTTTTTGCATTTTGTGATGTTTTAGTATTCAGCTTCATTCTAGAAGCTTACCTCGGGGTTATTATTGTCTTTTCCACCTCACATATCAATTTGGGTGATAGGATTGCTTGTTAAGTTTCGCTGTGACAAGTGAAAAGTGTAATAATGACCCTTGTTTTTAGGTCGAGACAAATTGGTATCGGAGCATCTAGGTTTATTGGTCTCAATAGTGTAAAAATTACATGTCTAATAGCGTTTCATAGATCGATATATAGACGTCCATATCTATCTTTGAGAGGCTATAGGATGTCTTTAGGAAACTTTCCTTATTTTATTCCTCATCATGAAAATTTCTTTTAATACCTTTTATTTTGAATTATGTTTTACTCATTCTACAAAGATGATGTTGACTAGGTCCCACAAGACTAGAGATGTAAATCTTTTACCCTAAGGGCAAGCCTTGAGTCATGGATGGACTGCAGAAAGTGGTAGAGCTCATAGATCATCCCTATCTGGGAGAATGCTAGAAGACTCTTTCCTAATCCTCAGGTTGAGCATGTTGGGGGTGCAGGTTCAACTCAACTTCCCTAGATTTTTTCTGCCCCAATCTTGGAGGGGTTATTGGTGCATTTGTTGACCCGATTAGAGGGTTCTCCTTTGGTTATGCCAAGTGTTACTCCAATTTTATGTGTGAATCCTTCAGTTGCATCTACTTTTGTTTTGGGTACTGCTCAGACCTCGAGTACTATTTTCCTATCAATGTGAGATATCTGAATATGGTGTTCATCTTTTATCTATATCACCCTCAAATGGGATCCCATCCTGCCAGATTTACCATGACTCCTCTTGCTATGAGTAAAGTTATATCTTCTGAGGATCAAAAGAGGTTTGAGATATTTACTCATTTAGGTCCCCTAGATTTAGTGGTGTGGAGGATGAAGATTCCTATGAGTTCCTAATTGGTTATCGAGAGAAGTTGCATAATTTAGATTCACTTGTCGCATAGAGTTGCTTATACTACTTACATATTGAGAGATACTTCTAAAAATTGGTGGAGGTCGCTTGTTGGTTGTAGACCTCTTGATTCTCCTAAGATGATATGGGTTCAGTTTGTTGGTGCCTTTTTAGAGAGATTTGTTCCTTATAGTCCGAGGAATCAGATAAGAGATGAGTTTGATTGCCTGGAGCTGGGCTCCATGACTATTGCGGAGTATGAGGCAAACTTTTATGCCTTGTCCCTATATTTTTATGGTAGTATTTCCTCTAAGTATGAGAAGAATTTGAAGTCTCTAAGGTATTAAATATTTCCCTTCAGTTGGCCATATCTCAGATAGTTGTATTTGGAGCATCCTTTTGCAGTATAGTGAGTCATGCTAAGATGACAGAGGGTATTCTACAAGCATCTTAGGGAGTGCTATGAAGGTGAACCATTTTAACGAGTTCAGGGGTTAGGTTTCTTGAGGTAGAGATTTCAGAGGTTATTATATGTATCATAGTACATTAGTGCCGGCAGCTTTGCAAAGTTTGGGTGGTGGATCTTCTATTTCAGCAATTTAGGGTGACCATTTAGGCCTAGTGGTACCTTCTTTTGTTGAGTTAGGCCATAAAAGTTGCTTTGTGTGAGATGAAACTAGCTATTTGGCCAAGGATTATATCCGCTACATGATTAAAGCTACTCCTATTTTAGCTATAAGAGGTAGGAGTTCTATAGGGGTGAGGGGTAGAGATAGTAAATCCTGTGCTGGTGGTCATGGGGCTACTCAGCTAGTTGGGTGTCGTGGATAGTGCTACGCTATACCAACTAGACCAGAGGCAGAGGCTTCTGGTACTATGATCATAGGTATCATCCTTATTTGTTTTATATCTAAAACTATGTTATTTGATCCAGATCAATTTTTTCCTATGTGTTAGCATATTTTTCTCTGGTTTTTTGATTTTTTTACTAAGCCTCTTGCATGCATAATCATGTGTCTACCCCAATAAGAGATTTTTTAATGGTGGATTTGGTGTACCGATCCTGTGTTATGATTTTTTCTAGGCGTGAGACTTAGGTAGACTTGCTTATACTAGATATGATTGGTTTTGATATTATCTTGGGTATGGATTGTTGGCTTCTTATCATATTGTCCTAGATTATTTTGCTAAGACCGTGGCTTTAGCTTCACTAGGTGTGCAAAGGATTTCTTGGAAGGGTGCACTTCATTCAGGTCCTAAGAGGGTTATATCCTATTTTGAGGATCTTTGTCTGGTTGAGAGGGGATTTTTTTCTTACTTGGATTATATTCATGATATTAGTGTTGTTTTACATCCTTATTTGGATTCTTTTTGTGTTGTTCATGAGTTCATAGAGGTGTTCCCTACGAATTTGCCTAGTATGCCTCTGTATTATGATATTGATTTTTTCATAGATGTTGAGGTGGGCACCATGCTTATTTCTATTCCTCCTTATAAGATGGCCCCATCTGGGTTAAAAGAATTAAAGGATCAGTTGTAGGAGTTGTTGGATAAAGGATTTATCCAACCTAATGTATGACCTTAGGGTATGCCTATCTTATTTATGAAGAAGAAAGATGGATCTAGGCATATGTGTATTAATTATCAGTAGTTGAACAAGTTGACAATTAAGAATAAGTATCCTCTTCCTCATATTGATGATTTATTTGATCAGCTTCAGGGGGCCACAGTGTTTTCAAAGATTAATTTGACATTCAAGTACAACCAATTGAGGATTAGAGATTTGGATATTCTAAAGATTGCATTTCAGACTCGATATGGTCATTATGAGTTTTTTGTTATGTCCTTTGGATTGACCAATGCCCATGCTATATTCATTGAGTTAATGAACCAGGTGTTTCAATCATATCTCAATTCTTTTGTCATTGAATTTATAGATGATATCTTTATTTATTCCAAGAGTGAGACTGAGCATAAGGAGCATTTGTGGATTGTACTTTAGAGATTAAAAGATGAGAAGTTATACGTGGAGTTCTCTAAGCTCAAGTTTTGGTTAGAGTCTCTTTCTTTCTTGAGTCATGTGGTGACTAAGAAGGGTATTATGGATGATCTAGAAAAGGTTATAGCAGTTTATGATTGGCATATACCTACTTCACCTACTGTGATTTAGAGTTTTGTTGGTTTAGCAGGTTATTATCGGCATTTTGTTGAGGGCTTCTCATTTATTTCAGCTCTATTGACTAAGTTGACTCAAAAAACGTTTGTTTTTAGTATTTAGATACTTGTGAGATGAGCTTTTCATATCTTAATGATTTGTTGACTTCAACTTCTATTTTGACTTTGCCTATGGAGGGCGTGGGTTTCATTGTGTTTTGTGATCCTTCAAGTATTGGATTGGGTATTGTGCTAAAGCAGGAGGGCAAACTAATTACTTATGCATCTTGTCAGTTGAAGCCTTATGAGAGAAATTATCCTACTAATGATTTAGAGTTGTGCATCGTTGTGTTTGTTTTGAATCTGTGGAGGTACAACTTGTATGGAGTCTATTTTGAGATCTTCTCACATAATCATAGCCTCCAGTACTTCTTCACCTAGCAAGATCTTAATATAAGGCAACATCGTTGTCTTGAGTTGCTCAAGGATTATGACATGACTATTTTTTGTCATCCAGGTAAGGCTAATATAGTTGTTGATGCCTTGACATATAAGTCACTAGAAAGAGTATCTTGGTGCATCTTTTACCCAAGAGATGCCTTTGACCTTAGAGGTTCAATTTTTAACTAACTAGATGGTTAGGCTTGATATTTTTATACTTGCGTGTGTTTTGACAATTGTGAAAGGTAAGTCTTCTTTGATGGAGCAGATTTGAGCTTATTAGTGTGATTATGTGGGATTGAGATTGATTTGAGATAAGGTTTTGAGTGATGCGGCTAACGAATCCTCACTTTATTTAGATGGAGTTTTGACAATTAGGGTTCGAGTTTGTATGCTGAGAGTAGGTGATTAGATTAGATTGATTTTAGAGGTAGTACATTGTTCAAGGTATTCCATCCACTCGGGGGTGAAAAAGATATATTGTGACTTAAGGTAGTATTACTAATGGGGTGGTATGAGGAAGGATGTGGCAGATTTTTATAGCCCATTGCCATTGTTGCCAGAAGGTGAAGGCCAAGCATTTGAGGCCTTTAGATTGTTTTAGAGATTACCCATTCTCGAGTGGAAGTGGGAGCGGATTACTATGGATTTTTTGATTAAGTTGCCTTACACTTCCCATGGATCTGATAGTGTTTGGGTCATTTTAGATCAATTGACCAAGTCTATGTATTTCCTTTTGGTGCAGGTTTTCTTCAATGCTAGAGGTAAGATTGTATCTATATTTATGAGATTGTGTGACATCATGGTATGCCGATGTCTATTATATTAGATCGAGGCTCTGTGTTCACTTCTCACTTTTGGAAGACTTTTTAGGATGTGTTGGTACGCGAGTCAACCCTCGTATAACATTTTACCACCAGATTGATTGTCAGTTAGAGTGAACTATGCAAGGTTTGGAGGATATATCCATAATTCAGTGATGGATTTTAGTGTCTAGTGGGAGCAACATTTGGCTTTAGTAGAGTTCTACAATAATAATAACTACTATTTCATTATCGATATGGCTCCTTTTGAGGCTTTGTATTGTAGGTGTTGTTGCTCTCTAGTGGGTTTGTTTGTTGTTTTTTAAATTAGACCTCGAGGTATGGACTTACTTCATGAGTCTTTGGATAGAGTTTGGATCAACAAGGATAGATTTCGAGTGGAATAGAGTAGGCAAAAGTGCTATTCTAATCATAGAGTTCATGCCTTGATATTTGGTGTTAGTGATCATGTTTTCCTTTGAGTCTCACCTATGAAGGGTGTGATGAGGTTGGGGAAGAGGGGAAAGCTTAGCCCTAAGTATATTAGTCTATTTGAGATTCTTTGAACTGTTGGTGATATGGCTTATGAGTTAGCTTTACCCCTAGTTTTATCCACTCTTTATCAAATTTTTCATGTTTCTATGCTACACTGTTACATTCGAAATAAGTCATATGTCAATCGTTAGGAGTTGGTTCAATTTGAGAAGCGGTTGTCATTTATTAAGGATCGGTCTCTATTTTGACTAGTAATATTAGACGACTGGGTTCTAAAGTTATCACTGTGGTCAAGGTCCAGTGGTGACATCGACCGATAGATGAGGCTACTTAGGAGGTCGAGTCTAATATACGTAGTACTTATCCCCAACTTTATGCTGATTTAGGTGTTTCTTTTTCCTTTAGTTTGAGGACGGACTAGAGTTTTGGTAGTAGATGTAACAAACTTAATTTTGATGAAATATGTGAAATGTATTTTTTTGTGTGATTTAACTATTTTATCCCCCGACATAGTTTCTTTATTGTATTTCTGGGGTTTGGGTTTGATTGGCATAATTTCCAATGCAGTTTGGTGCCATTTATATGATATTGTAGTTTTTTATGACATCAAGAGCCTTATTATAGACTTCTGTGGTTATCTTTTGATTTGTGTGATAGATGGCTAAACAGACTGTGCCAACAAATCTGAAATGTTGATTTTACGGTGGTAACATGTTTGGTATGATTTTTAGATTTTAAATCTCATTTCGACCCTCGATTTAGAAAGTTGTGGTTATCTTCCGTTGCTTGTACTTGACGTTCCCATATATGCTGTTCTATTTTCCTTACTTATATGTGGTATAAATATATACGTGTATTCCTTTTTGATGTTTTGCTATGTTATATGTGGATATTAGAGAACCGTTAGTGCAAGTGGTGTGGGCTACTATTGTGGGATATTTTCTGATTACAGGTGACATGCACTTAGTGTGTATTTTGTATATTTTATTATCTACTTTACTTGGTCGGCCTATGATACCTACTGAGTACAAGTGGACCATACTCATGCCTACTGTTCCCTTTTGGTGCAGGTCCTTATTTGAGTACGCGCCAACTTTGTTGTTTCGAGCGACTATTGTAGCTTTCATGGTAGTGGTTGATTTTAGGCATCCGAAGTTCACTCCTATCATATCTATCTTAGACTATGTCTTTATTGTATTTCAAAGATAGAGTTGTATCCAATTTTGGTTGTCCTTGTATTGGATTCTCGAATTATATTAGTAGTTCTTAGATCATTGACACTAGATTTTGGGAATACATAATATTTGGTTTATTTCTTTATGCATTTTTTGATATTATAGGGTTTGTCTTCACTCTAGAAGCCTCACCTCGGGGTTATTATTTTGTTTTCCCTCTCGCATATTAGTTTGGGTGATAGGCTTTCTTGTAAAGGTTCGCCATGAAAATAGCCATCATGAACCTTCTTTTGGGTTGTGACAATCATAGTACAGGTTCTTGCTGTTGTTGTATGCATTGTGTGGAACAACTATGGTTTGTTGGCTAGGGTCAGCTCCTGGCATTCAAAGCATTTCTATTCTCCCTCCTATGTATTAGACTAATCTCTATGTTGTATTTAGAGATGTGTTGTATTAGTATATTTAGTTAGTACTTCATTTTGAAATATTATTATATTCGTAGCTCTTGTGCTGATTCCATCAGGTTTTGGGACTATCTAATGTATTTCAGTCTTTTATTTCATTTATTTCGTATTCTTCCTTTATTTTTCTTGGTAGTTCTGGACTATGGATTGGCTTGCCTACTGGTGGGTTATAGTAGGCGCCATCATGACCTTAGAAATTGGGTCTTGAGGTTAGAAAAACTCAATTTTAGTCTCTTAAGTTATATTTTTACATACTCTTATTAAACTTAATCCTCATAATTATCCTTCAGTAAGAATATCTCTTACCTCAAACATACACAATATCGGGTTCACCCCCTTTTAAGATATTTGAGATAGATTAGAACGTCACTCAATTCTTTTATTACTATCCACATCCATATATAAAATTCTATATATTACAGTCAAGTCATCCAAACAAAACCTCACATCAAGGGATCCATACAAAAGACAACAACATGTAATTATGTTATTATTACATTATTTTCATATTTATCAACATAACCTCTCCTAATTCATAATTATTTGATTTGGGTGATTGCGCTAACCAACTTTACTAATATTCCAACCTGGACTACTAAGGCTTAGCCCTTCTACTCCTATACTTAGAGTTATATCAATCCCTTTTCGAGGTACATTACCTTCTCATGTACCTTGCTATTAGGTTTCCTATTAAGCTATCCCGTGAACTAAACTAATTTTTACAATACTAAAATACCCCAAATTTTGGTCCATAAAAATTTCTTGACCTGTGAGCTTACAGCCCAGACTACGACTTTCCTGATGAGTCGTAGGGTGTCCTTACGGGTTAGAGGACCCTAATCATAGCCTGACCAGTGTATCTGGCAAGGTTTTGGTATTAATCACGCATGGCACCCAACTAGTTGTTAAGACTCATTACGAGTTGTACAATGTAAATCATAGCCTCATCCATGTGAGTGTCAAAGATTCTGTCTACAGTACGACTTGGACCATATAAGTTGTAATGTTTGAGTACGAGTCCTGTGGTAAGACTCATAGTCAGATCAATGTTAGTGCCGATAGATACTATCCGGTCTATGACTAAATTCGCTGAGTCGTAGGGTGACCCTACAAGTCATAAGGTCACTCATAGTGACTGGGCGCCTTTTTCAGTCTTTTTATTATGAGCATTTTGGACATTTAACTCTTTCCCTAAAGATAACCCACGACCTTAAATAATATTGGGCCCCCATTCTTTAAGATAGCATATCAAATACAGTCTCTCATACTCTCTTAAGCAACATCATTTGGGTTTCCAAGTATTTCATTGTCTAGAGCTTCCAAGGGAAAATTCCCTCTATAATTGTAATACTTTCAGGCACGTGACTTCACCCTTAAACTAGTTTTACAATAAAGCATGAATTTATATGGTTATTTTTCCATGGGTTTTGACATGAGTTAGGGTCTTTGACATGGTTGATTTTTAAATTGTTTTCCCATGGTTTATTATGCATTTTTTTTGTTTATTAATGGCTAAGAATGTGTGGGGTGCACGAGTATGGTGAATAAACTAAAGGGTCATGGTTTTCCCTAATTTGAGGATTTGGGCTTAACATAATTGTGCTCCCTCATCCCATCTGTGAAATAGATATTGAAATATGGTTGTCACATGGTTTGAGTTGCTTACATATACTATCATATGGCATAAAAAGGCTAATAGACCACTGATTGATTTTAATTGAATCTTAGGGTTGGTGTTACCTTTATGAATGAATAATTGAATATACGGGGTTTTGAATGTCCAAGTATTATGAATAACTGATGCAACATGATTTTGTTAGCGTGTAAGCGAAGTTGGTATGACGATACCAATAGGGTCTCTTAATGAATAAATTGGTTCAAGGAATGGGAATGTGTGAAACTTTCTTTAATTGGGTTTTAGTGAGGGTTGTGTAGCTGGGCCACGAAAGTGGAGGTCCCGAGGGACCAATACTGGAAACCACATTTACCGGCCCGGGGGTCTAAATAATAGATTGGTTTGAGTCCCCCTTATTATATGATTGGGAGGTTCGAGTCCCCCATATAAAATGACTAGGTACTTAAGTCACTTTTGATATTTGACTGGGTGGTTCGAGTACCCCATGTACTTATGTACATATGATTATTCTTTGGTTTGTGTGGCTAAATGAACTGGGGCTCTTTTAGCTTGGGGAGAGTTGAACCTATATAGCCCGTGGGTGCCTTCTTCTGAAGGTTGAGCTACACCTCCAGGTTAAGATTTTAAAGTTCATACTAAGCCTTGTTCCCTACCCCGACATATGATATATATATGTTTATGTATTTGCATATAGTTGTGTGTATCGATTCCATATGATTTTTGAACTATTAATCATGATATTATTTTACCCCTTATCCTTGAGTTACATGCTAGTGCTCAACCCGCTAACTGTCTTCGAAAGTGGTATCCCTAAGCGATGCAGGGTCCGAAGGCATTTCTACGCTTGGGCAGTTATAGGATTTCATGATTCTCAATAGTCAGCTTGAACTGGTGAGCCTCCTTCTTCCAGAAGGACGTTACTTTTGGTTTATCTATTGTCACAACTTGTTTTTGTCTATTATTGGGGACATGTTCCGACATTGGTTTCATTTGTATCATAGAGGCTTTATGGATTACTATGGTTTTGGTATTCTTATTGATATTCTCAAATTCATTAAGCTTATACTTTTCTATCTAGTTATATATTTGGAATTCATCCACTGGTGGGTGTGTTGTGTTTTGTTTGAATAGGCAACAAGGGTAGTCATCGATCCTCGATGGACTTGAGATACTCATCATGGCCTGGCACTGGTTTGGATCATAACAAAGTTTGTATTAGAGCCTATGTTTGGTGTCATTGGGTGTCCACAAAGCCATGTCAAGTAGAGTCTCTTTTATGAGTGTGTAGCGCGCCATACTTATAAGGGAGGGGCTACAAGACGTTTAGGAATATTTTTTTTCTTGTGTTCTATTTTTTGGCATTAGAGTCTATGATGTTGAACTCTCCTCTTATTCCATTTGTTCGCATTTCAGATTATGCCTCCCCGAAGATTCGATGCTCCTGGAAACTCCTCTATCCCATCTGAGAACAACATGGACGGAACTCATCCTGCTTATGAGGTACAAACCCGATCTAGGGTCCCTATTTTCGATTGAACCAATGTCGTTCCATCGGTACCTACTAGTCACACCGGGATCCTCGGCATAATGATTATCATGCCCTACCACCTTAAGAAGACATTTCTAATGCCTAGTTCCATCCATCTATTCATCAACTGACTTAAGTTGGTTACTTCTTAGACTTATCAGCCTTACTGTGTTAGTCCTATCGCTCTATCTTCTAAGGTTACTAGAGTTGGCAAGTTCATGAGGCTAAATCCTCAAACCTTTACTGGCTCTAAGGTGGATGAGGATTCTTAGGGTTTTGTGGATAAAATTGAAAATCTATTATGGGTGATGCATGCTTTTGACTCTAAGGGTGTGGAGTTTGATGTATATTAGTTAAAGACTGTGACATATCAATGCTATGGGGAGTTGGATTAATCAACGGGTGATAATGCAGAGTTGGCACTATGGGATGAGTTATATGTTACCTTTCTATATTATTTCTTACCTCAAGAGTTTAGAGAGGCTAAAGATGAGGAGTTAGTGAATATGAAACAAGGTAGGATGACTTTGAAAGAGTATGCCATGAAATTTTATCAGTTGTCCTGTTATGCTCCTTAGATAGTGTCTAGCATGAGGGATAAGATGAGGAACTTTGCTTTGGGATTGTCTCAGGACTTGGTGCTATAGTACAAAGATGCCTTGCTAAATATTAACATGGATATTTCTAGACTTGTGGAGAACATCCAACAGGTTATTGAGTAAAACAAGAAGCAGGCTGACATGTGGGATATACAGAGTTGGAAGTTTAGATATTTTGAGCAGGATGGAGGTCAACAAGATAGTGGTAGAGGTAGTAAGAAGTTGGGCAGAAAAAAGTCTTAGGGGAATTCTGGTTCTTATTCTATGTCTAGTATTCCATATCCTAAACCATTTGGTGATCGTTATTTCTAGGATGATAGTGGCTTCAAGGAACAAGGTGCCTAAACCCAAGCTAGGGATCCTAATTAGTTCCATCATACGCTCCTTTCTAGTTATATGGTAAGTTGCATTATGGTTAATGTGATAAGGGTAGGAATAAGTTTTTTAGTTATGGTCAAATAGGTCACCTATAATGGGATTGTCCTTCCAGGGTTTCTTCTGGGGCTAATAAGGTCTCAATTTCCATTTTATCATCTCTTGAAATGAAGGGTGCTGCTTCTGGCTCCGGCACTAGTTGGAATCGTCTTTATGCTCTTGCTACCCGCTAGGAATCTAAGGTGTCTCTCAATATTGTTACTAGTACACTAAAACACTTTTCTTTTGATATGTATTTTCTTTTTGATCCCAGTCTACCCTATCATATATCACCCTATATATGGTTATTTATTTTTGTTTCGGCCTTGAGTGTAAACCTGTCCCTTTCTGTGTCTACCCTGGTTGGTGATTTTATGGTTGCTAAAAGAGTTTATAGGGGTTGCATGGTATCTATCTATGTTAGAGAAACCATGATAGACTTGATAAAGTTGGATATGGTAGATTTTAATGTAATCTTGGGGATGGATTGACTCCATTCGTGCTATGTGTCTCTTGATTATAGGACCCGAAGGTTCAGTTTTTAATTCCCAAATGAACCAGTGATTGAGTGAGAAGGGAGTTCCCTAGTGCCTAAGGAAAGGTTCATTTTTATCTAAGAGCCCCAAAATTAATTTCCAAGGGGTGTCTGTGACTCGTAGTTGGGTTAAATATTCTAATTCTGAGGGTCCTTCTTTGTTATCTATTCGTGTAGTTAATTAGTTTCCGAAATGTTTTCCTGATGATCTTTCTGGCGTCTCTCCCGTCGGGGAAGTTGATTTTGGGATTGACCTTCTATTAGATACCTATCCTATCTCTATCCCTCCCTATAGAATTGCTTCAGCTGAGTTGAAAGAACTTAAGAAGCAATTTAAAGATCTTCTTGACAAGGGTTTTATCCTCCCTAATATGTCTGCATGGGGTTTTATCCACCCTAATATGTCTCAATGGGGTTCTCCATCTCTTTTCATGTCTAAGAAGGATAGTTTCTTTTAGATGTGTATAGACTACCGCCAGTTGATCAATGTAATGGTAAAGAATAAGTACCCTCTCCCATGGATTGATGATCTATTTGAAAAGCTTTAGGGTGATAAATACTATTCTAAGATTGCCCTTCGGTTAGGATATCATCAGCTGAAGATTGGGGAGGTGGATATCCCTAAGACTACATTTCAAACCCGGTATGGTCATTTTATGTTTTTGGTGATGTCCTTTGGTTTAACTAATGCCCCAACAACATTTATGGATCTTATAAATGGGGTATTCCATTTGTTTCTTGACTTGTTCATCATAGTGTTCATTGATGATATTTTTGTATATTTGAAAAGTGTGAAGGATCATACCAATTACCTCTGTATAGTGTTGCAGATCCTTATGGATCAATCTTTGTATACTAAGTTTTAAAAGTGTGAGTTTTTATTAAGTGCTATTACTTTTTTGGGTCATGTTGTTTCTAATGAGGGGATCATGGTGGACCTACAGAAATTTGTGGTGGTTAAGTGATCTTGGGTGTATTTATACGCCTAAACATCATAGCTTACCCATAATTTAGCTAAGTTTCTAGAACAAGGTCCCTAGTTTCTTATGTTTTTACTCTAATTCTATGTAATTGAGCTAACTGATGTGATTAGCAAGATTTCAGGTGTTAATGAGGCAGATGGAGACATAATGGGACTATGGAATGCGGATGACATATGACACAAGAGAAAATTAGCTTGTTGGACCAAATGTGGCGCCTAGAAACTATGTCCAAGACTAATTTATCATTTATAATTAGTTTAGGGACTTAGAAGGCAAATATGAGAGAAAAGATTATTAAAAAGACTTGATGCTGAATTTTTATGATTATTCAATATTCTGTAGTATTTTGAACAAGGGAGTAACGGCTTAGGGTGAAGAGAGAAAACGTTTCTCTCTTGTTTTCACTATTTAGATACCAAGATCGTCTTCTAGTTTTTGGTATGATGAACATTTCTGTTGTGATTTTTGTTTTATTCATGAGTAGCTAAGTTTATTAGTTAGGGTTACGGAAGCCTTGTAGCATACAATCTATTACTTTGGGTTTTGAATTCGTATGCATTGATTTGTTTACATCATACTCTCTTTGTTTATCTTAAATTCTCGTGGTTGCAAATATAGATGATGTGCCTTAAAACATAACTTGTTTGAGAGAAAGGTTGTTGTTCGGAAAAGAGTCTAGTGACAAGAAAATAGGATTTCCAATCCCCATTTCATATGTTAATGCCTTAACAGGATTAACTACTTGGAGATTTCATATTGTTTTTATAAATACTTTTGATTCGAGAGAACTAAAGTGAATAAGTTCTTGATGGTTGAGAAACACTAGGATTATGTTATTAAATGCAATACGCTTCTTTGTAAGCATGATGCATGTATGAATTCGTAAAGCCCATAGTTAGAGAGTATTGAAAACTAAAAGGTGGACATAACCCTAGCGTGCTATTTCTCTGAATTTGAACACGACCACACATACTTATCTTATTAAACTGAAACCATTAATCTGTGAATTGAATCAAATCCCCCTTTTTGTTTTACGGAAATGAACGATTAAAAGTCAACTAATCTGCATACAACTTAATTAGCACCATATTCCCTGTGGGATTCGACCCCAACCTAGTTGGGTTCTATATTTGACAGCGGCCACTTATGCTCTCGTAAGAGAGGTATAATTTGGGTGTATCATTAAGAAGTGGCCTAGACCCATGACTCCAATCGATATTCAAATCTTTTTGGGTTTAGATGGGTTTTAAAGGAGGTTTATAGAGAGTTTTTTTCTAGTTTTTCCCCATTGACTAAGTTGAGTCAAAAGAAGGTAAAGTTCCTGTAGTCTGGTGATTGTGACGGTAGTTTTGAGAAGATGAAGGGTAAGTTGACTTTTTCTTTGGTTATGACCCTATCTGAGGGTACTGATGGTTTTGTTATACAATGTGATACGTCTAATGTGTGACTTGGTTGTGTTTTGTTACAGCACGATAGGGTGGTGGTGTATGCTTCTAGACAACTTAAGGTGCATGAGAAGAATTATCTAACTCATTATTTGGAGTTGTTGGCTGTGGTTTTTTCTTTGAAAATTTGGCATTATTACTTGTATGGAGTTCATGCTGACATATATTTAGCCATAAAAGCTTGTAGTGTGTGTTCACACAAAAGGAGTTGAATCTTAGGCAAAAGAGATAACTTGAGTTGCTCAAGGACTATGATATGAGTCTTCACTATCACCCAAGTAAACCAAATGTGGTTGCTAATGCTCTTAGCTGGTTATGCATAGGGAGCTTATCTCATAGGGAAGAGGAGTAGCGAGGTTTAGTGAAGGATATTCACCGGTCGGCTAATATTGTGCTTTATTCTTTAGGCTCTAAGGATGGAGGAGTGATTGTTCAAGCAGTGGTGAAATCATCTCTCGGTGCTGAGGTAAAGGAGAAATAAGTTTATGATCTTAGCTTGATTAAATTACGGATGATATGGTCCAACAAAAATTCATGGCTTTTGAGATTGGTGATGATGGTATCTTAAGGTACCAAGGTAGATTATGTGTTACCAGTGTTGATACACTACGGGAGAGAATTTTGGCTCTGGCCCATAAGTTGAGGTACACGGTGCATCCTAGTTCGATGAAGATGTACCATGAGTTAAAGGAGATCTATTGGTGGAGTAACATGATGAGGGATGTAGCTAATTTTGTGGCTAAGTGCATGTTTTTTCAGCAAGTGAAGGTTGAGCACTTGAGGCCTGGTGGATTGTCTCAAGATATTTAGTTGCTTGTGTGGAAATAGGAAGTCTTTAATATGGATTTCGTTACTTGTCTTCAACGGTCTCATAGTCAGTTCGATTAAATTTATTTTATCATGGATAGGATGACTAAGTCTCCTCACTTCTTGCCTTTGAGGACTAATTTTTCCATAGAGGATTATGCTAAGCTTTTCATTCAAAAGATTGTCATGTTGCATGGTGCTCCAGTTTCGATCATCTCAGATTGAGTACGCAGTTCTTGTCTAACTTTTGGCATTTTTTAGAGAGTTTTTGGGACTAAGGTGAACCTTTGCACTGCTTTCCACCTTCAGACGGATGGTCAAGTGGAGATAATGATTCAAACTCTGAAAGATATAAGGTCTTGTGCTTTTGATTTTTGTGGTTGTTGGGTTGACCATTTGCCTCTCATAGAGATTACATATAACAATAGCTATCATTCCAGCATTGGGATTGCTCTGTTCGAGGCTTTATATGGTAGGAGATGCCATTCTCCTATTGGATGGTTCAAAGTTAGCGAGACTAGATTTCTTAGCCTTGACTTGGTTCATCAGGACATGGAGAAGGTAAAGGTTATTCAGGATAAGCTTAAGACCGCCCAAAGTTGCCAAAAATCCTATGCGGATATGAGGTGAATAGAGTTGGAGTTTGATGTTTGTGATTGGGTAATTTTGAATGTGTCTCACATGAAGGGAGTGATGCGATTTTGAAAGAAGGGAAAGCTCAGTCCCCGTTACGTTGGCCCTTACTTGATTTTGAAGAAAGTAGGAAATATCACTTATGAGTTGGATTTACCTTGTAGTTTGGATTCCATTCCCTGGTCTTTCATGTTTCAATGTTTAAGAAGTGTGTGGGTGATCCTTTCTTAGTTATTCCTTTAGAGAGTGTTGGTTTTTTGGATTTCTTATCTTATGAGGAAGTCCCAATTATGATTTTAGGTAGTCAAGTCAGTTGTTTGAGAACAAAAAATATAGCTTCGGTGAAGGTTCTATGGAGGAACCATAATGTTGAAACAGCTACTTGGGTAGATGAAGAGGGCATGAAGTCCAAATATCCATTCTACTTCCTAATTTGGGTAATCGTGTTTGAGGTATGTGTATTCCTTTATATCTTTAAATTCTATATTTGTTAAAGTAAAGTGTAATTGTGTTCTTTGTTAAATCATGGAAATGGACACCTTGACTCACCATTCGAGGATGAATGATCCTAAGGAGGGGAGAGAATACAACACCCTAGATTTTGGTCCTTGAAAATTTCTTGGTCTGTGAGCTTACTGCCAAGACTACGACTCTTACGATGAGTCGTAAGGTGTTATTATGGGTTGTAGAACCCATTATTTCCTGAGCAGTGTGTTTGGCCAAGTTTCTATGTTGATCAGAAATGGCGCCCAATGAGTTGTCAAGACTTATTACTAGTCGTACAATGCAAATCGTAGCCTCATTAGTGTGAGTGTCAAAGATTTTTTCTTCAGTACGACTTGGACAATACGAGTCATAATGTCTGAGTATGAGCCGTATAGTACCACTCGTATTTAGACCAGTGTTGGTGCCCATGCATATTGTCCAGCCGATGACTAAATTTCACGAGTCGTAAGGTCACTCGTATAGATTGGGTGCCTTTTTCAGTATTTTGATTAAGGAAATTTTGGACTAAACATAACCCATGACCCTAAATTAATAATGGGACCCCATTCTCATTCGTAACACATTAAATACACTTTCTTAAACTCTCTCAAGCAAGAGCATTAGGGTTTCCAAGTGTTTGGTTGTCTAGCGCTTCTAAGGGTAAATTTCCTCCATAATTGTGATACTTTCAGGCATGTGACTCTACCCTTAAACATGTTTTACATACAAGGATAAGTTTATACGGTTATTTGTCCATAGGTTTTGACATTAGTTGAGGTCTTTGACATGGTTGATTTTTAAATTGTTTTCCCATGATTTACTATGAATTATATTTGCTTTATTAATGGTCTAGAACTTATGTGGTGCATGGGATGATTTTCCCCAATTTGATTATTTTGTCTTGACATATGGTTTTGGAAATTTCGTTCCCTCAACCTATTTGTTAAATTGATATTGAAATATAGTTTTTTCACATGGTTAGACTTGCTTACTTATACTATTGCATAGCATAAAAAGATTAATGAACCACAAATTGATTTTAATTTAATCTTGTTCCTGTTGGGTGTGCCAGGAAATTGCTCTGATGAAGCTAGGACTTGAAATCTCATAACAATGGAAGTGGGATTTTTTCCAGGTTTCTTTTGGGGGAAAAGGCAACCTATAAGAGTTTAACAAAAGAGGGTTTTTAAAATAACTCAGCCTAACTACTGCTATGTTACCATTGCAGCGGTTATCTTATTGTTGCAGTGGTTAATCTACCGCTATAGTGGTAGGCCACAAGATGGACCATTTTATATTGGATTCTTGGCCCAATTACATTGGACCCCGCTCTTCCCATGATTTAAATTCTATTGGATCTGGTAGGAGGATTTTATTCATTATAAAACTTTTCTAGAATGTTTTTCGGAGTAACGACATTCTGTGTCATTACATTAACTAACAGTTAATGGATTTGGAAATATCACTCGAGTAATTTTAATTTTGTGGGTCTTGGGCTACAAAAATCCTCATATTCTATGAGGGGTGCTGAATTAAAGTTTACCGAATTAAAAACTTATACCAAAACTCAGTCGTTAAAAATATTTTCAACTTTGTGCTAGAATATTTTTATGACCTTAATTCATGTCCAAACCTGTCCCACACTAAATAATTAATCTTATCATCTAGGTAAAGAGGAAGTTTCACTAACGGATCTAGCTACGCATGTAGAATGGACCAGATCTTAGCTCAAGATTCTAAGGTGCTATAATATCTCTCTCTTGAGATCATCTATCCTTGAATGAAGGTCAAAGTTGGAATGAAGAATGAATTGAACTGCTATTTGCTATCTTTTTGATATTAGATACTTTCCTACTAACATAGATGAGAATAGTTCATACTAAGTGTTGGAGATTTAACTAGAGTATGCATGGCATCAACTCATAAGACTATAATGTGATAAATCATGACATAAAGTTTCTACGAGTTGCAATTGAAAAAAAACAATTACCTCAAAGTCTTATCATTGGTAGGAGTGAATAGTTGTGGATATTTGGAATTTATATCTTCTTAAACCACCCATGTAGCTTCCTCAACTTCTTGATTTCTCCATTTTACCTAATTGATGCTACCTCCTTCGTTCTAAAAGTATGTGCTAAATGATCCAAAATATCAATTAAAGCTTCTTCATGTAATATGCTATCCTTTATCCCAACACTTTTTGAAGAAACTACAAGTTAATAATCATTAACACATTTCTTTAGCATAAAACGTGAACACAGGATGCATGATTGCCAACTGCATAGGTAACTCTAACTGATAAGCTCCTTCTTAATCCTACTCAAAATTCAATAAGGACCAATGTATTGGGGACTAAGTTTCCCATTTTTACAAAAAAGAATCACCTCCTTCAAAGGTGATATTTGTAAGGAAACCCAATCATCAACCTCTCTAACTTTCCTTGCTTCATATTAGAATAAGGTTTCTACTGAAACCATACTGCATGCTATTATCTATAAAAACATCAACTTCATACACCATAGAGGTAATCAAGATAAAATTTTAAAGAAACACTACAATTGCTTCCTAAAGATCATGAGTAGGGTAATTTTTCTTACAAATCATAATGTTCCTAGATGCATAAATAATAAGCTTACCATTTTCCATCAATACTCAACAAATACCAACTCTAGAAATATCACAATAAACCATAAAATCATTTGTTCCTTTAGATAGGGTCAATACTAGTTTAGAAGTCAATCGAGCTTTTAACTCTTGAATGCTTTTGTCACAAGCCTCAGACAACTAAAACTTTATCATTCTCGGAGTCAACCTGGTAATTGGAGACATAGTAAATGAAAATACCTCAACAAATTATTTCGAATGACCAGTTAACCACAATAAACTTTTGATATCTAATGGGGTGGCCAGTCTAGGGTAAATTTTCACCTTATTAATCCTTTAGGAGTCAACTTGAATACCCAACTAGATATAATATGCCTAAGAAATGAAACTAACCTCAACCAAAATTTACTCTTACTAAACTTTTCAAATCTGTTAATCCTTGAGGGTATTAAAAAAAATTATAAAGTTATCAACATGCTCCTCTTCACAAAGAGAGTAAATTAGGATATCATCTATGAACATAATAATGAATTGGTTGAGGTACTACTTAAAGACTCTCTTTATGTGATCCATAAGAGTATTATTTAGTTTAAAAGATATAACAAAAAATCATAGTTACCGTACTAAGTTTGAAAAGTTATCTTTAAGATATCATACTCTTCAACCTTATCAAATCTGAGATCAATCTTAGGGAAATAAGTGTGACCCTAAAGTTTGTCGAATAGGTCGACCATATTGAGAATGGGATACTTATTTTTAGTTTTGATCTTGTTGAACTTGCAATAATCAAAACACATTCTGAGGGATCCACATTTTTTATACATGAAGAGGACTGAGGCACCCTAAGGGGAAATACCTGGTCTAATAAAGCCCTTATCTAGAAGATCTTTTAATTGATTCTTCTATTCTTCTAACTTAACTAGAGCCATTCTATACGGTATAATAGAGATGGACTACCTATTAGGAAGAATGCCTATCCTAAAGTCTATCTCTTTTTCAGGAGGGACTTTGGGAAGGTTATCAAAGAAGACTTTTTGAAACTCACAAACTACAAGAACTGACTAAAGAGATGGGGTTTCAGAGTTAGAATCCTTAACCCAAATTAGATGGTAGAAATAACCATTTGAGATTATTTTTCTAGCATTAAGATACAAGATGAAGCGACCCTTAGGCACAAAAAAACTACCTTTTTCTCTCAAGAATGACTCATTGGGAAATTAAAACTTTACAACTCTGGTTCTATAATGTACTTACGCATAGAAAGAATACAAATAGTCCATACCTAGGATAACATCAAAGTATTGCATGTCTAACTCTACTAGATCAATTACGATATCCTTATGGTGAACCTAAGAAAAAATATTTCTATGCATTATCCAAGCAACAATTGACTCTTTAATTGAAGTGGAGACATGAAGGGATCTAGGAGTTGTTGGGGACTAACTCCAAACTTTACTACAACAAAAAGGATTATAAAACACAATATGGCTCTAGGGTCTAACAAAACATGTACATCAAGAGAGAAAACTTTTAACATACCATTAACCATAAACTCTCTTGATCTCGAGAAGATGAAAATGCATTAAAGTAGTTGTGACTATCGATGCATTTAAAGTGGTGCCTTTTTGAGAAATTTGACCTACTATAGCTAATAATGTGTTGGAATGAGTCCTGCTACCCTCGTTAACGTACATAGAAGAGTAGTAATCCTTCAATATATGACTTGTCTAACCACACCTATAGAAACCCTTTATATTATAAAGACATTTATTGGGATGATTTTTCCACATATCTTAATGGTAGGGTAAGTTGTGAATGCTTTTTCAATATAATCCAGATATCATGATCATCATATTCTAACTTTCTAATCATACTTGGTTCTGGGTGCACGTGCGTTGGCTGAAGATGAAGCTGGTCCAGATGACCTTTCGTAAAATGATGATTGGTTCCCATGACTAGTACTTTGTTGACTAAACTCATGATTTAATCATTTGTCCCTCTTAATTTAAACCTTATCTCTTTCTTTCAACTTACCTTTCTCGACCTGATACACAAATATCATAATTCTAGCTACATCTATGTTTCTAATTAATATCAACTCTCTTCTCTCTTTATTTAAAAGATAGGAAAGTCTTAACATATATATCTTTATCCAATTCCTCATATCGGACACCATATATAAAGCATAGTGAGAGACCCTAGAGAATTACCTATTCGTACCAGCCTTAACCCTCAATACTAGAATACTTAGTGTAAATTTCATAGAACTCATTGGTAGAATGTTGGGGAATTTTGTCATCTAAAAAAGTCATAACCAGGCTTCTCAGGGATGGAACATTAGGGAATTACTAAGTAACCATGCTAAGGCCAAATATGGGAAAAGACTAAAGAAAATATGAAGCCAGCCAACCCGAGAGCCATTCTCAAGATGATTAATTAAATGATAGCATGCAAAAAATAGTTGTATTTGCTTTTTTTTCAATTATGTCTTTTATATCTTACCATGGTTTAACGGGTTCTGGGAAACGAATCTTGCTCTTAGAGAGGAGAACGCCCCCTTGATAGAAGTAAAAAATCATGCAGTATCCTAAGGTGAGAAAACTCTGCAAAGGAACCAGGAGAAAGGGAACCCATTAAATAGAAAATCAATTACAAATACATGATGTTGTCAAAACTATACTGTCCAAGAAGATACAATGCAGCCACTATAAAATTATAGTAACCCAATAGAGGTTGGGGTTGAACCCTTAGGGAATTAGTTATAAATATCTCTCAAGATTGTTGAAATAACCATTTAATGTGTGAAAGTAAATAGGGGGAATTTATGGTAAACAGTAAATAAAATTAAGTCTTGATTTCTTTCGGTTGTAATAGATCTATGATGAACACCAGGATTGTATTCCCCTAGTTTTCAAACTCTATAGGTTGATTGTGCTAAATGAGACTATCTCAATGCCATACATATAGAATCTGAAAAGATAGCTATTACTAATCGTCTTGTAAATGCCTTGGTAAATTTCACACTTCACCTTATGAGTCTAAGAGTGTCGCCTTTTAAATATTTGTCTGATCCCAGTTTAACTATTATCTTGTTAGTGTCAATTTACTTAGATGAGGGTTGGTAGCCTTGAGTAGCTATTGTATTCTTATTTTCCTAATCTCAATCTCTCTTTTAGAGATGATCTCGAATACAAACAAGTCGTCAACTTATGCAGTAGTTAAGAAAGAAAATAATTCTAATAATATTAGAATGAATACACAGATAATGATCTAGAATAATCTCACACTTTTCCTACTTTATTATTCTGCCAGGGTCCTACAACCCTAGCTAAGAGGTTAAGCTGATAATAGTTGCAAAAAAATCTATCAAATTTATAAAATAAGCATAGAAATAATCTCATAACAATGGAATATTAAAACATTAAGTCTCAAATTAAGAATCAACCAAATAGTCAAGAACACAAGGATTCCAAAATTAAAAATAAATCTTAAAAGCAATGTATGTTTATGAATGTAAAGAGTGCATAAACCACTACAAAACTATCAAAGTAGTATTTATAGTGTTTAAAAATAATGTAGAAAACCTAACCAAAGAAAAATAGGAAAATAAGGTTGGTAATAGCTACACCTTGGACAATGAGTCATTGATAACCGATGATTTTACCACTCATTCGCACTCAACATTCATACACATTACCTTGTTTGAATGAATAAATATGATATAATTATGATTAAATGTACTAATATCCAGTCTTTGCAGCCATATAGTTGAGGGGATAGAAAGATGTGGATTGGAGCTTAAAATAATAAAAAGGGGAGCAAGAAAGTGCAGTTGAGGACCTAGAGTAGAAGGGCCTCAGTTACCATGGTCGTAGTCTACTGACTACGAGCATGATAGTCAAGCAGATCAATCAACCACGGTCGGGTAAGTCTATCGTAGTCGTAGAGGCCACGGTCGCGGCGAAGCTAGTGTGATGGTAGCTTAGCAAATGAGTTCAGCCCAAGGAAAAATTTGGAAATACACGTGGATGATACCAAGTTTGACAAAAAAACTCAAACCCAAGAATGATTCATCATATTCCATCTTTCCTATTTTTTTAGGTTTATCTCTTGAGTTTATAGCCTCCATACTTGGAGATGAAAATATTGTATAAATTTTGGATGAAGAATACACTGGAGATCTTCTAAAAGGATGAATAGCTCATTTCCATTGTTCATTTGTGGGAAGCTTTAATAAAATATTTCAATGGAGATTATGAGTATATCTTTGCTATTTATCTTATGTGTAGATAGATCTCCCTTTTGATGTTATGTGTGAATAGGGGTTAAAGTGTATGTGGGTTGTTATTGTTATCCTCTATTTATTTGTTCATACTTGTAACACCCCGAGTCTGTACCCCGGATGTCACACGATGCCTATGACATTGAAGGACCATAAGCTAACCCATGACTGGTACCTACTGTGATCACTAAATAATAATACTAAAGTAATGCAGAAGTTAGTTTGAAATGCCATAAGGTTCATAATCTGAATACTGAAAAATATAGTAATTGATAATAACATCTAAAACTAAATACTGTCTGAACTAGTCTAGTCTAGAAAGCCTCTACTGAACTAGCTGAAATATGGAGTTGATGGGACAAGCCCCCAACTAACTCTGACTAATAAAATGCTAAATCTACTAAAATGCTAAAATAAATAATATCCTCGATGGATGAGGACTCACTACTGAATCTACTGTTGCTAACTGAATCTAGCTAAGTGCGGTCACAAACTTGAGCATCCGAACCTATGATATGACACATCATAGTATAAGAAAAGAGTATGCGATCAGTACATGGATTGTACTAAAATGCTAGACGAGGTATAGCTAAATGTATGGGTTTATACGCATGAATAATAACCGACTGAATGATATGAAATAACTGAATAAGAGTACATGGATAACTTAAGCAGCTATAAACATTGATTATTCAATACTGTGCATATACATATATACTATGTCTGAGATTTATACTAAAACTGAGTACTGAGTTCTGATAACTGAGTAGCTAATATCAGAGATTACTGATAACTGGCTGACTATTTTTGACATCCTGATTCTGTAGAATTGAGCTGAGTTCTATTATGAGGTTGAAATTAAAACTGTGGGAGGTAATCATCTAACCAACATTCCCCTCTTTGAACTGATTACGATTCAACTTGTAACCCCATTTGGAAGGGTGTTAGTACCTTGCCACGGGTACAGACATTGGGTGTGTGGTTCCACTGAATATCATCCCAAAGCACTAAGGGTCATCCTCTACTGAAAGGTTCCCTAATGAGAATGGTATTACCCTCAATTGGTTGTTGGATATCTCAACCTACTGTGACTATGTAGTTCTAGAATGCAAGGATAGCTAATAAGGATCGTACCCTCTACTTACAGGTAAGCCCCTAACTTTGGGTTCGCTCAGTGCTGAATCTTACTCCCAATAGAATGTCATTGATTATTGAACTGAACTAAATGGGACTGAGTGTCACTAAATTTTGGGACTGATAGAGTACTACTTTTTGTGACATTAATGAGACTATCCTATAACTACTATGTTTCTAGGTATACAGTTAGATTTAGGGTATTAAATACCCCAGAACTCGATAACATCAATAGTAAACATGACATAATTATAAGGGCATAACACTAGTTTTAGGTTCACAATGCATTCATTTAGACATTTTGTCAAACACTTGAGAGGCATGAACTTGTACATGAATGGGAACATATGCTAACATGTCATGATTTCACTATTTCATTCTCATAGGCATTTTAACAAACACTTAGGGAGCATGATTATTTCTCATAATAATAAACATATATAAATATCATAGCTACAACATTAAACTTGTAAATTCAAGGATTTAACATGATAATCACATAATTCATCACATATGCTATCTTAATTTCATGATACTTGTAATTAATCATGGATTGAAAACCATATAACAATACACATATGCACACAATCGAACTCAAACATATAATCATAAAATCTCAATCTTGTATTTTAAAAAAGGACTCTTTGGCTCCATGGGTGGTAAGGACCCATGGATGAACACCTAATATACCTGGGAAGATGAGGTCTTAAAGTTTATTGGAGGAATTCTTGAGAAATGCCCTTGATTCTTGAAGGATAGGGTTTGGTTAATTGAGATTAAATGATTTTGTTTTCAGAGAAATTGAGTAAATAATGATTAATTAGGTTATTAGGGAATTAATCTCATGTTTAGGACTGATTAGGGTCATGAAAAAGGATAAATTTACCCCTAGAAGGATTTAAATTTTTGTCACTAAAATGACCCTTGCGGTGGCATCGTAGTGAGCCACTAGAAGTTGGCTGACACTATTCAAAAATGGACAACTTCAAATTGGCTCTTGGCATGATGCACCATTACTGCGGAGCCTCACTAGAAAGTGACAATTCTGAAAATGGGCATTGGCGCGATGCGGGCCAATCGAAGTACCCCACTGGAAAATACTAATTGGGAACTGTTACTTCACCGTGATGTGCTGGAATTGTAGTACCTCATTGGAAACTGATGAATACCATGAAACGGTGCTTCTCACTTTGGCATCTTGTTTTACAAAAAAGGCTATAACTTCTCATCCGGATATCGGATTTGGGGGAAATTTATATCATTTGAAAGATGACTGAATTTTCTACACAATGGTAAGCCTTAAAATAAAAAAATCTGAGTATTTTTAATATTTTATATAGAAATACTCATTTACTGAGAGCTAAACTAAGCTATGGAAATACGGGGCATTACAATACTTATGGGTTTTAGCATTGCATTGCTAACTTGGTTGGGATTTTTGGGTGAAAGCCCCCAATACCCACATGGGTTTTATGAGTGAAAGCTCCAAACTCTAGAAATATTAAGGTCATCTTTGAAAGAAGGGTTTTGGGTGAACTTTGGGAATCCAAATCCTCCTTGAAAGAGGGATGTGGCGACCAAAGAAATGATAATCAATTATGTGGGTAGTTTGCTAAATTTTCACTATCTTATACCTAAGGGTGATCATGAAGTTAACTATACCATGGGTATAATCCTAGAAATAGTGTGGCCTAAATTGAGCTTTGATTACCGAATGTTGAACATATCCATTAGGTATTTGAAAGAATAAAAGGGTGAATGTTTTGTGCTTTGGTAAAAGACCAGCATCAAAATCTATAACCAAACCTACCCATATTTGATTTACTAAATTGATGTTGATTACTAACACCCACATGTCATTCCCTTCGTAATGCATAATCCCATGATCCGTTCCTAATTGTTAAAACTCTAAGTATTCATTACCCCGGATTTATACTAGAAAAACCCAAAAAGATACCTTAGTGTTGATACTTGTCTCCCCCATTTTCATTTTTTTGTACTATTGATTTGAATTTAACTTGTATCTATTATTTTGAATCGATTTGATTGCCACTCACATTGTTCCTCATGGATTCAAGTCTTAATCCTAAGTTGGGTAAATAAATTGACAACGACCGCCTTGCACTTTAATTGAGGTGTAAGTTGAGCGTTATAAAAAATAGCGTCGTTGTCGGGGGAAAATTTGACGTATTAAGTTAGTTTGAAATTTTAACTTACTTTCTTGAATTTAAGCTTGTAAATATTTTTTTGTGATTTTCTTTTGTAGGTAGATTTTTATTCTATTTTAGTTTTCTCTATGGCATCTTCCGACCAGTATGATGTTGGTAGTTGAGAATCCTATCTTTATAACCCATGTCCAATTTATGATGAACCAAACTTTAGGAGAGATTGTAACAATGTTCCTCTGAGAGAGATGAATCCACCATCTTGATCCTATAAGGAGTATAGGTTTTCATTATATAGTGTTCGAGATGGACTTTGGGATGACTATCCAAATGCCCCTTCCACCTATTATGCTAACTGGGTTGCTAGTTCTTCTTATAAGCTTGATAGGTCTTATGATGAGAAGAAGGAAGAGCAACATACCGACGCCAATAGCTTTGAGACAAGGCTACTAGCTATTTTGGATTGGGCAAATATAATAGGGGAGAGTATACAAGACATGCATATAGAGGCTTTTGGATGGAAAATTTCTAGATGGAGGAAATGGGATAGTAATAAAAGCTTGAAACCATCACTACCTTGCCTATCTCCCAAGAAGAGGTTTATCAAGAAGAGAAACCAAGCTATGATGATAATCTTGGTAGAAAAGACTCCTCGATGACTACCAAATCAACTGAATCATATGAGAAAGAAGAAACCAAAATAAAAGAAATGATACTAGAGGTAAAGCAAGAATCAATGAAAATCTCTTATGATGACTCTAGTTTATTTCGGGGAGAAGGTGCTGCGAAGGTGGCAATTTTGAAATTAGGGGCTGGACCTCATTCAACCCTCTTTTCAACATTGTGCCTTAAGGATGTAATGATAATCCATCCACCGAGAAAAATGATAGATTATGGGGAGATAGAGTACGATTCCCAGATTTTTGAAATTGACATTTTGAAAGAGCATATGGAATGCCATCCATCAAAGGCCAAGGAACACAACTTTCGATGTACCAAGAGTGGCCCAATGATGTGAAGACCTTTACCTTAGGGGCCAAGCCAAAATATTGATGTAAATTTGGGTAAAAGGTTCAAACCTTCAAAATGGCAAGACCGAAGCCTCCTTACCATTTCCTTACCTCTCCCAAGCCTCATTTTGGAAGATCTAAATCTTCTCTCCCTCTGCCGTTTATTGCATATTAAATAAAATTTGGGATAGAGTTTTAGCTCTTCTATGTAGATACATAAAGGAAAATGGTGGAGGCATCGTGCCATGAAATTAAAAAAGTGCTCAATGGCAGGCAACCCATCATGCCATGCAAAGTGGCCCATATCCTTTTTATTTATGCATAATATAATAGATTTTATTTTTGTATTTGTTTATGAATAATCCATGAGATGTTATCACTATAAAGAATGTTGAAGGAACTTGAAGAGAGAAACATGTGAAATTGGCCAGTTTAGACTGAGCAAGAAATACAGGATACCCGATTAATTTGTCTCTGTTACTGCATTTGCGGTCCATGCTACCACGATCGCAGAGGCCGTGTGACCGCTATCATAGTCAAATTAGCTTAAAAGACCATCTGAATGCCCTTTATTTCTTACACATCTCTCTCATTTTCCCTCAAAATTCTCTCATATTTATAGATATGCATTGTATATCAAAGAGTCATTTCATCCCTTGCATCAGCTAGTTTGTTAAGTTGTCTCAACTCTCTTGATTTGGATACAATTACAAGGTTATAACTTGTAGTTTAGGAAATACCTGAAATAATGTTTTCATTACTAAATGAATGTTAGATTGTAATTATTGTTTTGGTCATCTATTGTAGTTAGTGTACACACTAATGGAGAAGTCTTGAGTACCCAAAATTAGGCCTAAAATTACTCTAGTTAAAGTGTGTACCATTTGTTCAATTTAATGCTTCAATAAGTCCAACTTGAATTCTTTCAAGTCTGGGGACATAATAATTTATTATAGGCTTAAATTCTGTGTGTATAATGCTGGTATGCCTAGTTGGAACAAAGAATTAGGGTTAAATTTATGTTTAAAAGAGTGTGTAGAATTTACCGACTAAGGTCTCAGGTACTGCAATTGTGGTCCCAACAACTGCAGTCCTAACATAGCGATTGTGGTCAATGCTATGCCATCGTCATAGCTGAGGAAGTTTTTGCAGAAACCAAAAAATTATGTACATCCAATTCTACCCCTAAAATGTTCTATAACACTGCCTTATGCATTTATTTGTTTGATGTTGCATGTTTTTTGTATGATAGTAATAATGATGGCCTGAGTGGCATTGCTTAAAGGATCTAAGCCTCATAGATGGAAGAATTTGACAACACAATATTCATACCCTCACACTGTCAGAACCTCTATAATGCGTGCTTGCACAGGATTAAGTTACTCCCTGAAAGGGGTATCAGCTTAGACAAGGTTGTAACGCCCCGAAAATTGCCCCGAGGCATCACGTGGTGCTTAAGGCTACAAGTAGCCCCAACCTAACCCTCTTAGCAATTTTTATACCATTCAACACTTATAATCAAAGTCATCATAATCAAAACATCTAAACATCCTCCATAATATCATACTACAATATGAATGAAATATGAAAATTAACAAAATACGACATCTCTGACAAATATGATCAATTTATCCATCTAGTCTGACAAGCCTCTACTAAACTGTATATCCATGAGCCATTGGGACAAACCCCAACTGACCCAAACTCAGAAAATAAACTAAACGACTCAATATAAATGAGAAAATCTGAATAACTAGTCCTCAGACCATGAGAACTCACCACTGCAGAGGATGTAGATCAACGTGCTTGGATAATCACGGTCAAACCTAGGAATTAGCACCTGAAATTACATTATAGGGAAAAGTAGCCCACATGCGAACATGTGGCTCAGTACCATGGAATATGTACCGAGTACATGGGGGTGAATGAAATAAATATATTTATATGCATATATATATATATATATATATTTAACGATCATTTCATAAGTTTCTTTCCAAATCATGCAAGATATTTATAAATGGCTCATAAAGCTTGAAAGAAATCTAAAATCTGAAATCACACACCATGAATGGTAAAACATGCCAATCTGGATATCATGAGCTATTACACTTAATCCAAATACCAAGATTCTTTTCTTATTCTCTTATCAAGCAATCTTAGTCAAATCGGGAATATTGAATACATCATAAATCTACATTTCATATCTCTTTTAAATTAGTAAAATCAATCTAAGAATGAGGAAGGACTCTTTGGGAGGTTCTTCTAACCAACATGTACACCATGTGAGCACCCATGATGTCCCACGACTTGCCCCCATAAGGTTAGGGCTGTCCTACCCTTTCCATCGGTGTAGAACAATCTCATCTCAGTGATCACTATCTCAATTTTCCACATAAAGTGAAAGTCAATGTCTTAACCTACGGTGATACTTAGTTCTGGGGTATGAAACCGCAGCAACATACCTAACTCGGTGCTAAATACTACCCCAATACTATGCTAAAAATCCTCAAGAAAAATTCACTTTAAGGGTAATCTCATATTTCTTAAGTTAAATAAATGATAAAATATGTAACTCATTTCATAAAGTGGATTTTAACTCTGTTGTGACAAAAAGGTGAAATCTTTCTATACTTCATCAAAAATAGTCTAAACATGGGTGCATGTAGCACATAAATTCTCAAACAACAATCTCAATGTGAGTTAATGATCCTTATAGCAATACTTCATCAAAACATTTCAACATTTATGCTTTATATCACAAACATGCATAATTTATGCGGAAATCTAAAAAACTTTAGACTTTAATCATAACAATAATCTCAAACTCATGGAGTTTATTTTTTAAACATTCAAAATAATCATAGTATCTTGAACAACAACATAGGATAAGATTTATCACTTTAAATTCATGATAAAACATGTAAAAATCATGTATCTTTGTAAACTAATGCAAACTTTGGGCACAAGAACGAAAGGGTGTTCTTTTTCATAGCCCCACATACCTTTATGGTAATGGATTTGTTGAAAAATTGGACCCTCAATGTTGATTGTGTAACCCTAGTTGTTTTTCTTCTTTAGTGCTCTTGGATGATGACCTTAGATTGATAATTGGGTTATGATGTGTTTAGACTCTATGAAATTCATAAGGTTAGGTTTAGGGGTGTGTAAGGAGTGCCAAAAGACTTAATTGCCCTCAAAATAACCCAAAAATGGAGTGTTTAAATCACTTGAAACCATAAGATATGTGCCGCATATGATAGCACATATATTTACATAGGCGCCACATATGATATCGCCTATATTTACATAGGCGCCGCATTTTATATTGCCTATATTTACATAGGCGCCGCATATACTATTGCATATGCTTTCCAGCGGCTATGTGCGATTGGTTAGGCAACGCACTCTACTTCACAAAGCCATAACTCCTAGCTCGGGTTTTGGATTTTGGTGAAAATAGTATTGTTGGAAAGATAATTTGATTCTCTATAATTTTGTGGGTAGAAATATGAAGAAATACCATATATTTATCATGTTATGCTCATTCAAAGATGAACCTTGCAAATTCAAGCACTAAAACTTGATGGATTTCAAAACTCTTATCTTGTACTACCTTAAGTAATTCATATAACCACACTTAACACATCATAATCTCTCTTATAACTAGGGTACTCTTGGTAATTTAGGTGCCCAAATATGGCTTAGAAAATTAGGGTTTTCACATATACAAACAACGGTTCATTTTCTAGCTTAGGAAAGTGAGGGGCATTACAAAGGTAGAGGAGAAGCTTCAAGGATTCCATTCTAAACTTGCCTAAACCAGGTGGAGGTGCTTTACCCTAGACCTTAGCTATCAAAATGAGCAGTGGGTACGGGAGTTCTATGCTAACCTAAGTGCAACGTCTTTTACAAACTTGGTGATGACTATTAGGGAAAAGTAAGTGAACTTTGGGAAAGAGTGGATCAATAAGGTATATGGACTCCCAAATGATGACATGGAGTAGTTCTATACTAATTCATGCGAGCCTGGAACCTGGATGGTAAATATTTTATGTCATGTCAAAGAGATTCCCTGGGCTACTACCAATAGAGACATTCTGATGAATGACATCACAGCTGAGGCCTGGCTTTTCCTGAATATTATCTATATCCGAGTGTCACCATGCACTCATATGATAATTGTTATAGACTTGCAAGCTTGGATGGTGACATGTCTTTTCTCTGGCATCACCCTGAATGTTTGTGAGATTGTGCACTCGGAGTGGAGGTACTTCAAAAATCATGAAGGTACACATCTTCCCCTCCCTTTCCTTGTCACATAACTATGTAGGTGGGCACAGGTGGAGTACTATGTTGTAGATACATGGGTACCCCCAGTCATCCGCATCTTTCCACTCATGTTCTGGGGTAAGGGTGCCCTAGGTTAAAGAAAAAAGAGGAAGATGGACTCAGGTAAGTCAACATAGAAGAGCACAGATTCTTGCAGACCTTCATCATCTAGCCCCTTCAATGATATCTTAAGCCATATACAAGAGGTTGTGGAGCTAGTATCTAGGATACCTTAGGGGCTAAAAGAGCCATCCACTGCTTACAACTCATACAGAGCTTAGTCAAACTATGAGAAATATAGAAAAGAACAAAAGAAGCAGGGAGCCACTATCACAAGTTTGGAGAGATCTTATTCATCCTTAGTTGTATCATATAGGGACCTCTAGGATTAATATAAAAAGATGGTAAAGTGAGAGACGAAGGGAGGTAAATTCTTCAAGAAGTTGTAGAAGAGGGTTAAGTGCATCTTTAAGATGCTCAAGCCAAACCATCAACTACCTTCACCTATAATGGATGGTGAGGATGAGGCCCCTACTGATTGTTCTGCCAAAGATGCTGATGGTGATGGTGCAAAGCCAGTAGGAGAGAGTAGCTCTTCATACAAATTTAGGGAGATCCCTCTTACTCTTGCTTTATTGCACATGCAGTGAGGACATTGCATTACTTTTTAGTTAGGTGTTCCCTTAGATTTGTATTATTATGATGTTGTATTGATGGATATTTCATTTTATGTTATTTCTTTAGGATAACTTTCTTGATATTAATTGTTTTTGTTTTGGAATGCTACATCTTTGGGAACTCTGAGGTGCCCATGTTTTATGGATCATCATGTTTTTATTTTAGTTTTAGTTTTTCTTCTTACAATAGTTCTATTTTGATTTTGATGATATATGAATAGCTTTTCCCTATGATAGATTGAGTGATGACATTCTTAATGGTAAAGCATCGTGATTCGGTTTTGAGACATAGATGTAGGGGAATTTTGAGTACCCATGGCATTATCTATTTGGGATAAGTTATACACCATTGGCAAAGTCTAAGTAGCCATATGGGTGGTTTGCCCATTTTAAGCCAAAATGTAAGGCTAAGGCTTTGGTTGTTGCCATAGTTTTGCAAATTATGTGTGGTGCTAATGTAAAATGAACAACCCCTTCCTTCCAAAACTTTTCAAAAAAAAAAAAATCAAGGGCATGGACGTGACCAATTTTGTAACAAAACTTTTTCTGTTTTTGTGGCTTCGTAAATTCTGACTTATGAATAAAAATAGATACACTAAAGTTGTCTCTAGCAGGAGGGATATTTGAACTCCCATGGTGAATGTTGCATGGCATGTATGGTAAGCTAGTTACATTTATCTCCTATACACTTATGTTATCTTGAACATGCTCCGTTAGTCTTTCAAATCTAATGTAGATTGTATTTGTTTGGACAAATGATCTTAGGCTATCTTTTGGCATTGGAAACCCACTCTAGCCTAAAAAGCCTACTCGTGCATGAATATAATCTCTAGTCACCCACTTTGAGCCTCTGGACCTTTCTTTGGCAAACTCATTACAAACCGTGAACCATTTTTTTATACCTCCTTTGAACCATGTCCTCATTGAACTCAAAAATGAAACTTGAGGTTAAAATCCTAAGTTGGGGGTGGTAAAGATTGACGGAAGTATGTTTAGGGTGGCCACAAAGTTTTAAATAAAATACCTATTGTGCCTTAGCATTGAAAGAAAATGAATAGAAAAAGAGAGGAACAAACAAATAAATGAATTGGACTAGAGTGGAAGAAAAAAAATGAAAGAAAATAGGTGAACAAAGAAGGCAAAAGGTAGGCATAAAAAATACGAGAAAACAAATAAAATTGGCCCATAGTCAAAAAGGAGAATTGGAAAGTGTGATGTAGATGTTCAAAGAAGGGTGCAGCCATTTAGTTACCAAATAATATCCTCTCCTAACTTGAACCTACGTTACAAGCATAGAAAGTCCTATAATATCTCTAACCATTTACTTTCTTTGTATTGGCGGTTGAAAATAGGGGCAAGCCTATGGTATGACACGTGTTGCATAGATATTTCTTTTGTGAGGGAGAGAGGTTTTTCACTTAAAAATCCTAGTTACATATTTGGGAGCCTGGTGTATGGAATTCTCTTTGTTTTGAGGTTGGCATATGAAATAATTTGAGGTGGGTGATTTTGTCACCTTTCGAACGATGAGGCAAATAGAGCATGACTTAGTTTTGATCATAAAATAAGTCACTTCTAAAGTATTAGTTGTTGTTTCTTGATTGATCTATGAATTATTGTGTATCCTTTGATAGTGCATCTTATGATGAGGGGAGTAGCAAAAAATAGCTTAGCCCATGTACAATGAGCTATTTGTAGAAATTACTAAAGTTGAAGTCATTGTGATTTTTAAGGCATGAAGTTTAGGCATAAATAATTGTGTCTCATGGTAAGAGGTAGTGTTTCTTGAGGACAAGAAATAGCTTTAAGTTGGGGGTGTTGATGAGTAGTGATTTTACAACCCATTCACACTCAATATTCGTACACATTACCTTGTTTTGAATGAATAAATGAGACATAATTGTGATTAAATACACTAATATGCATTCTTTGCAGGCACAAAGTTGAGGGGATGAAAAGATATGGATTGGAGCTTTAAATGATAAAAAAAGGGAGCAGGAAAGTGCAACAGAAGACCTAGAGTAAAAGGGCCTCAGTTACCACGGCCGTGGACTGCTAACCGTAATTGCGATAGTCAAGCATGCTCAATAAACTGCAGTCGCAATCGCGTAAGTCTATCAGTGGTCGCAGAGGCCTTGGTTGCGAATTAGCGGAAGATTTTAGCCCAAGGGAAAATCTGGAAATACACGTGGCTGATCCTAATTTTGACAAAAAGATTGAAAAGCTAAAATGATTCATCATATTCCATCTTCCCCATTTTTTTTAGGTTTAGCTCTTGAATTCATAGCTTTCATACTTGGAGAAGAAAATATTGTATAAATTTTGGGTGAAGAATATATTGGAGACTTCTATGAGGAGGAATAGCTCACTTCTATTATTGATTTGTAGGAGTGAAAAGTTTGAAGTTACAGTCACTTAATCTTCAATAATTTATTTCTTTGGATATTATGGGTATATCTTTTCTTATTTATCTTATATGTAGCTAGATCTCCCTCTTGGGGCTATGTGTGAATAGGGGTTAAAGAGTGTGCACGCGTTGTTATTGTTAGCCTCTATTTGGTAGTTCATACTTATGTGTTTTATCATTACTATGCTAACATGGTTGAGATTTGTGGGTGAAAGCCCCAAATACCAATATGGGTTTGATGAGTAAAATCTCCAACTATCTTTGAAAGAAGGGTTTTGGGTGAACTTTAGGAATCCATGTCTTCCTTGAAAGAGGAATATGGAGACCAAAGCAATGATAGGCAATTATGTGTGTAGTTTCCTAAATTTTCACTATCTTAGACACAAGGGTGATTTTGAAGTTAAATATACCATGGGTATCATCCTAGAAATAGGGATTCCTAAATTGAGGTTTGGTTACCAAATGTTGAACACATCCATTAGGTATACAAAAGAATCAATGGGTGAAAGTTTGGTGTTTTGTTGAAATACTAGCATCAAAATCTCTAATTGAACTTGCCTATATTTGATTTACTAAATTGATGTTGATTACTAACACCCACATGTCATTTTCTTAGTAATGCATAATCCACAGATCCATGTCTAATTGTTAAAACTCTAATTATTCATAGCCCCAAATTTATACTAGAAAACCCCCCAAAAGATTAGTGTTGATACTTGTCTCCCCCATTTTCATCTTTTTGTACTATTAGTTTGAATTTAACTTGTATCTATTATTTCGAATTAGCTTGATTGCCACTTACATTGCTCCTCGTGGATTTGACCCTAAATCCTAAGTTTTGTAAATATATTGTAGAAAACCGTCTTGCACTTTACTTGACATGTAAGTTGAGCATTATCAGTTGTCTGGATTGAGGACGACTTATTATCAAGGTTCGTTGTCTCTCTTTTGTAATAAGTGATGACAATTCATCACAAGACCCTACGAGTTATTAGCTTGAATCATTGCAATTTCAGTGGATTTTCACCTTTCAAAATTTTTCTCATTGTTATCAGAACAGTTCATCTCTGTGAGTGGTGGCCTATCATTATGACTCGTAGTCACCTATTGTTTCCATTTGGAGCTCCAAATTGTATGAATTTAGAACTTTAGCAAATTATACTTAGATAATATTCATCCTATGGCTCGTAGTCAATCTTTACGAGTCGCAGACAGTCTTAAATTTACTTCTTGACTTAACAACTCTCAGTGGTCTCATGATGAGTTGGGATATGAGTCGTATAGTCACCAGAAGACTTGTATTCCTTGAAGCAACATCATTTTTTTTGTATTTTTCTTCTTTTTTTAGTCTACTTCACTTCCAACATTGTTTTCCTGCAACATACACAATCACAAACAACATATCTAACAAAATGGCCTAAGTATTTAACATATTTTTACAATCTTAAGCATTAAGAGTGCCATGAAACCATGGCACATCAACACAGTCAACTTAGTACGTTTGTATATCTTCAGGAAACAAAAATCTAACAAAACATAACATGAAGCTTAACCAAGAGAAATCTAAGGTACCTACGACAATCAATCTTAATTTTAGCTCAAAAACGTCGCCCCCTCTTACTTTTGATTATTTGAAACTGGCTGTGTGGATTTATGAATCCCAAAAATGCAACTAAAGGGAATCAATATATGTCATTACATTCACAACAAAAAATCAACCATATGTACAAATTATGCTACCCAAATAAATAAGCAGCTAGAAACACAACCCATATACCCTCATAATCAAAGAAGTCCCACTCTCACAATATGATTATGCATGTTAATGTTGGGATGATCACGAGACACTCACACTCACAACAGAAGTTCCAATTCATCTGGATAGAATACCATGGACTTTCCCTTATTTTCTTTACCTTAGTTTCTGAAAAAGTCGGGATAGAATCACTATAGGACTTATTCAACTTATAACATAGGTTTGGGGGCTGGTATGGTACATTTAGGACTTTTTAGTGACTAAGACTCCTTGGTACTGGAATTACATTTGGGTTCTACTTATTAACCAACTTTTCTTTTATTCCTCCATTATTTCTCCCCTTTTTAATTCCTTATTAAGGTTGGGTATGGTTTATTTTATTCTTTCTTTTCTGTTTTTCTTTTCTAATTTTCTACCATATCTAACACTACTTTTTGTTCTGTTATTTACAGCCTTTTTCATACCCACTTCTAATCATGAACACCTATTATATTCACCATCTTAGGATATTTGTTTGAGTTGAGGTGCATAGAGTCTAAGGAGAACTAGGGCCAAAACAGGCTCATTATAACTAATCTAGGAAGGTGAAAGGTGAGAACAAGAAAAATATTTTTTTACAGGTAAATCAGGGATAAGGGGACTTTTATTCTCATTTGGAAGTTCATTTAGGCTAAAAGTGGATTAAATCAAGAATGACCTATGAGTACTTCCAAACCGACTATCCGACAACCTAGACAAGACTAACCGATAAGTTCTAGATTAAATGCACAAAGGGAACAAGGTAAGTATCTCACACACACATGGAGTAGGGATTTAACATAAAATACTACATAATTGGTTCATGAAAATGCTAGATATGATTAATTTGCCCCTAATCCTAATGCCATAACAAGATTCACAATAGTCACACATATAAGCACATCACAAAGCTCAAAACACAAATTTTTAAGAGGAGTATCATTTTTCTCAAAAACAAAGAAACATAAAAAAATATGTCAAATGCCTTTAGGTACTTATTTTCCTACCTACTCGGGCACACTAGGCTCTGGCTCATGAAGTCTTAGTAGGAGTGCCCCAAAAATGAGCCCAACTCTCAATTGTCGTGGTCCCAGTGGTGCCCGAGATTCTCACCTAAGTAGTGGAACCAACAGTAGTCAGTGCTCTCAATGGTGTCTCACTTTGGAAAGGTAGAATGATACTTTTACTTGACTCTGCTACAACTACAACTATCGTGTCAACCATTTAAGAGCTACCGGCTCCGCCTCTATCTCGTGGACCCTCATCTGATGGACCTATGCAGTCTTCCTATTGGCTGCCTTGGAGATTTCATAATATCCTCCTCCTTTATTCTATTTGTCTTTTTCTTTAATCTTTTTCCACTTTCTTCCTAAATAATCTTTTCTTTCCTTTCTTTCCCTAAATATCTACCATGTCCTCAACAGGTGTCTCCTAAATGATCAGAGATATGGGGAATAGCCTCAAATATATTTACTCTATAGCATCCTAAAGTATAGACAACTGTGCATGAATATTTACCAGATCTAAGGCCTAAATACCTGCCAACTTTTGGCTGATCTACCACTCGAATATATCAAACTAGGTCTGCATCTCCTGAATCTCCCCCTAGATCTCCTTCTTCACCCAATTTTGTACTCCCTACTCAATATTTTTTATCCATCTATAAATGGGACCCAACCTCTTTAACAATGTTTATGAAATACTATGGGACCTGAGCATAGCCACCAAAAGCGGGCCTAGATATAGAAAGCCCCAAAGTAGGAAACAAAGTCGGGGCCTTTAAATAACCAACTGAATCTTTAGATGCCTTAATTATCAACATCACCATGTCCCCCAGCTTTAAATACTACCTAAAGTAAAGTAGCCTCCACCTTAGCCTTTGCGATGGGGTTTTCATAATTTCTGATCAATTCTAATTCACTTTTCCTCCAAACTATCAAAAATTAATCCATACTCTGAATCTTTAGGACACCTTCCCCTAAAAAAATCTATGTCAGGAAGCATAGGAAGGCTAAGGTAGTATTTGTTCTTACTACCCAATCGTAGATCTCTCTAGCAATGATCTTTACTACGTAAATATCATAGGCCTCTATAATGCCTGCAAGTAGAGCGGCTCAGTCAGGACTCATCACATTGTCCCCTTATGTGGGATATAATCTATGATAGACGAACATCTACAAGACTTTGAAGCAAAATTTAATGTGCCTTTCATGTTCTATATTAAAGGACCAACCACCCAATGTGCCTCCTTCTGCACTATAGCAATAATACTAACCATCCACCTGAAGTGGGTGAAAATATATTTTTACCTAATCTATTTTGTCATCACCTTTCTTATTTCATCCATCTGGTGGTCAATCTCAACAGTGGTTGTCGACAGCTAAAAATTTAGACCATAAAGGAATCTAGAAATCATTTGTGTCAAAATGTTCACCAAATACCTATGATAAAAATCAAGAAAGGGTCACCACCCTTCCACAACATCCCCTGCGGGTATGTCCTCTTAAAATCCATCTAGTAGGCAGCGTAAAATTCTCAAACCAATGTCTGGTTGTATCAACCTGGAGCTGATGTCATCCACTAAAAATTGTATTTTTTGAATCGGGCCTCAATCTGAGGCATCTCAAACATGCCCAAGTATTACATAGGGCTCTAAGCAAAACACTTTCTATGGCCTTTGGGTGGAAGAGGTGATAACAATATCTCAATCATATAGTTTTTACATCTTGGGGTGCCCCCATAGGATAATAATAGATACTAGGGAAAGTGACATCTAGGGGGAGAAGGTATCTCGATTGGGCTATTACTAGACTCATCATTCTCCTTCTTCTTTTCCTTATCATCTTCCAACACAATATTCTCACTGTTTATTTTTTGACCCATTGTTTGATACATCAGTAGCCTCATCATTCTTATCCTCAAACCTTGACTCAAACTCCTCTCCCTCTTTAAAATGGGGAAGGGAGTGGGGTGGTGACTGACTGGGGTTCTACATCTGGGTCCTAGCTTATGAAAGCAATTGGACCACGTGGGAACCCTTGTTTCCTTGTGGTAAAATCTTATTTGGTTCCACCACTCTTTTCAATGGATAATCTTCAATGGATCCTCTTGACTCATCATTTGTATTTTTGTCCCTCAGATATCTAGTAGAGGGGCGGGCTTGTTTCTTTGGTGTTTCTTGGTAAAATCAACTTTGGGTGCCATTTGTACCTATCATGACACATACATTAGTTAAGCCTAAGAAAAATTAAAAAAAACAAGTAAAAAACAACATGTGTGTTGCAGTGGATGGGTACCTTACGAGTCAGGATATGACTCATTGCCAAAGGTCAAGACTCGTCCTGAGACTCGTAGGGTATATATACTTATGGGTACTATTCATTATTCACCCAATGACTCATTACTAATATTCATAGTCAGACCAAAAACTATATATCAATGACCTTCCTTGCCCAGTCATTACAAGTCTATACTATGAGTCATATGGTGTGACAATGACTAGTAGTGTGAGTTGTAGTGTTACGAGAAATCAATCACTCTTTACCACCCATGTTTCTAGTGGCTATGATTCAGGTAGCGACTCGTTAGTTTACCCTAGAACTCATTACTAGTCAGGTAGCAACTATAACAGGGATGCTTGGGTTTCTTTGGTTTTTATTTTCACATTCCAAAGTGGTACTCAGACTTCAACCCCACATTAAATCTCCAAATTAAGTTTAGGTTATCCCTACAGTATCATTTCCAAGGTCTACTCTCTATTATTGGCTATTCTCAACTATTTCAAATAAGATTTAATCTACTTTTATAAATCTGTCTACCCTGGGGACCAAATTAGCCTAAAAAACAAAGTAATAATATTATAAACTTTACAATTATAGCATTAGATTAGGTACTTGAAGATAAAGAGATATTTTCTTGGGTTTCCAAAAACTTTTGTTTGCTGCCTTTGTTCTTGATAAGAAAGCCTTAGGAGAGATTGATGCCTTGAATTATAAGTTGTGGGATGAATATTACATGTAATTAGAGGAGTTATTATAACAGTTTTGAGAATGGAGGGAGTGACACATGTTTCAAAATATAAGTTGGTTCAATTATAAGGTTTAATTTCCTTTTAAATCATGCAAATTGGGATAGGTTTGCCAATTGGGTCTGCAATGTTGAGCACGACGACAAGTTGTGGTAATGACTCGTAGCCTGTGGTTCTGAGTTGTAGACTCCCTTCATTAAGAGTGGAACCTTACTTAGGTTTTCTAGTCATGATTACTCAAGGTGATGAGTTCTTGTAACTGACAATGACTTGTTTTGAGAGTCATTATGACTCCATAGAACTTTTACTTGAGAGTAGCCTATGCTCCTGATCTATATGACTAATGGTGACAAGTCATACGGTGGCCCTACAACTCGTAGCGTCCCTCATAGGAACTAGGCACCAAAAGTTTTCTAGTATTTCCTGTAATTTCCATCCCTACCCACTGAACACATAAGTTACCCTATAATGTAATAAGTACAAAGCATGTGTTGCCTCTCATGCAATGCTTGATCGAATGTCACAGCACTACATGACTAGGCTCGATACTCACGCTTCATCAACTAGCCCCTGGGTTTGCTACCACGCAGTGCCTAATTTAATATCAGAACACGACACAGTTGACCTGGTTACTCAGACTTCACAAAGGATCATGTCAACACATACTTTCACTTCATTAGTTTTTCCTATATAGTTCTTCACACGTTGCCTATTTACCTTAAATGCGGCTTCACCATCACGCTTCAACTTAATATCACCATGTGGGAATACCCTAAGTACAGTGTATGTTCCATACCACCTATACTTAAAATTGCCAGGAATCAAATAAAGTCTTGAATTATTTAACAAGATACTATCATCAGGCTCAAACACAATTTTTTCGATCTTCTTGTCATGATACAAAATTATCTTTTCTTTGTATAGAGCTGAAATCTAATATGCTCTAAGCCATAATTCATCTAACCTATTCACCTTGCTCATCCTCAAATTAGTTGCATCATTCGACTCAAAATTTATCTTTTTCAACACCTATAATGAATTGTTCTCAAGTTATACCAACAAATGGCATGCCTTGCCATACATAAGATGATATGGAGAGGCACCTCTGGGGGTCTTAAAAGCGGTCGAGAAAGCCCACAAAGCATCATCTAACTTTCTTGACCAATAAGTCAAGTTGCTATTCATAGTGTATGCCAATATGAACTTTATCTCCTGATTGGAGACCTCAAGCTGCCCACTCATTTACAGATACTAAGGTACTGTCACTTATGATTTACAACATATTTTTGAGGTCTTTAAAAAGATGATTATAGAAGTGAGATCACCATCACTAATAATAGCACCCAGTATCACCATCACTAATAATAGCACCCAGAGTGCCAAATTGAGAAAATATGTTTTTTCTTAAAATATGATGACACTTCTGCCCTCATTATTGGGAAGCACAACTACCTCCACCTATTTAGAAATACTAGTTTAACCACAAGTGCCTCACACGTGTAACATTTGATTATTTAAATTTAAATGATTTTGCCTATTGTGGAGATTTTTAATAAAGCGTAAAAGTTCAAATATCTTTTCAAAAATCTTTCACACTTTAGTATAATAATATAAACATAAACATATACATATATATGTTTTACCACAAAAAATTTCAAGTGGATGTTTGCCATATAGTACTTATTTCCCTTGTTGTCACAGGCTAAGAGTGAGGCATCAAAAATCTTTCCATATTTTTAAAGTCAAATCTTTACAAATCTTTGATTACATTCTTATTATGTACTTAAAACTTTTAAAATCGGGTACTTCTTAAATTTTTCTCATTCTAATAGTTTTATATTTATTTCTAAATTTTTTAAATCTTCTTAAAATCAAATTTAGTTGAATTAGAACTCTTAAACTAATTGAAAAAGTAACATTTTTATTAATTTTGATGACTTCTAATAACGAAAGCTTTTACCAAAAATATATTTACTTAATTTTTAACTCTTAAATTAGAAGAAAAAATATTGAAATTCTGATGACTTCTAATATGGAAAGGTTTACAATAAATATATTTAATTAATTTTTAACTCTTAAATATTAGGAAAAAATAGTGAAAAGATGATTTTGTCTAAAGAAAGCACTATTTATGAAGGGTAAAAAGTTCAAATAACATTTCGAAGGCCCTCCACATTTTAAATATATTATAGATAGTCAACCACCACCAGAATGTAATTTATCCCATGGGATCTCACAAATGGAAGCATGAAATCAACCCCAATACATGAAACAACTCCAATTCCAAGATAGGTGTCATGGAGAGTTCATGTCTCCATGAAATATTGCCTTGTCACTGACACTGATCACACGTTTCATAAAAATCATAAGCATCATTGTAGATAGTCAGCAAATAATACCTACACTATATAATTTTGAAGGTTGTGTAGGTACCACCATGATGACCCTCAAATGGCAATGAATGACAAGCCTTAAGAATGGTCATTATCTCACCTTGAGAATACATCTCTGAATAACTTTATCCACACAAATCCGAAAGATATAAGGCTCATCAAAGAAGAAATTTCTCACCTTACGCATAAAATGCTTATGTTGCTGGAATATAAGTCTTTCGGAATATTATCACTTTCCAAAATATTGACAAAGTCAGCGAACCAAGGGATTAAGTTTTGAGATGCTGCAAGGATTCGCTCATTTGGAAAAGTATAATCTATATCAAGCGCACCCCGTAACTTTGGCATTGCCTCCTCCATAAAGCAGGTAAGTTATCCGCAACTTAGTTCTCAGTACTCTTCCGATCCTTTAACTCAAAGTGAAATTCTTAAAACAAGAGGACTTAATATATCAATCTCGGTTTGGCATCCTTTTTTAACATAAGATATCTCAATGAAACATGGTCAATATGAACTATGACATTGGTCCCTATCAAATAGGATTGGAATTTCTCAAAGGCAAAAACTATCGGGAGTAACTCATGCTCAGTGACTATATAATTCTTCTCTACGAGGTCTAATGCTTTACTGGCATAACAGATTGGGTGAAGGATTTTCTTATGTCTTTAGCCTAGGATGGCTCCTAAGGCCCTTTTACCAGAATTATACATAACCTTAAACAATAATGAACAATCAAGGAACACAACAATGGGAGGCGACACCAGCCGCTCCTTAAGGTTCTCAAAGGCGTTGAGAAATACATCATGAAACATAAATTTCACCTTCTTCTCTAAAAGATTACACAGTGGCTTATATATTTTAGAGATTTCCTTGATGAACCTCCTATAAAAAATAGTATGACCCAAGAATCTTTGGATACCCTTCATTAAGACTGGATGAGGTAAGTTTTCAATCATCTCTATTTTTGCCTTATCCACCTCAATATCCTTTCTTGAGATTTTATGACCGAGAATAATAACTTTCTTCACCATAATATAGAACTTTTCCTAATTGAAAACCATATTGCACTCCCTACATCTCTGGAGTGGATTGGCCAAATAGGACAGGCAATCATCAAATGATTCCCCAACTATAGAAAAGTCATCTATGAAAAATTTGATAGTGTCCTCCCCTATATAAAAAATATAGACAACATACACCGTTGGTAGGTTGTCATGAATTGACACTACCCCTAGTCATAACACGGTGCTTAAAACCACAAGTTACACAAAGTTAACTCATGAACTGGTATACTATTGAGCAAATGATTTATAATATATTAAATAGCTGGTTCTACTGTGCAGAAATATAATTAGGACAAAATCTGGGGAAGATATAATACTAAAACAATTTACAATATGATAAAACTGAAAAGATAACATAGAATATATGATTCACTCTGACTGACGTCTATGAAGCCTCTACTATACTGAATATAGATCGTTGGGATATGCCTCCAACCACATCTAATCAATAAACATAAATAATAATAAAAAAGTGCATGAACAATATCTGATTGGAGTCCTTAAAATAGTAGAACTCATGACCTGCTAGTTGGAAACTACAATTGTCTGATCATAATGTATGGGCTACAACTGGTACCTACATTATGAAACAATGTAGCCACACAAATGTATATGTTGATCAATACTTCTAGAATATACTGAGTAAGTGAGGGTGAATGCAATAAGTAAAAATGATCTCATTTGTAATTTGAAAACATGCATGCTAAGAGCAATTAGACTCACCAAGACACTTAAATAAACTGAAATCTGAAGTAGCTTAAATCATGAGTAACAAACATAATCTGATAAGCTGGTGAATCACTACACTTAGTTTCTTAAAACTCTAATTTTTATAGAATAAGTAGAACTGAAGCTGGAATATGGTAAAACATGAATATATGAACATAAAAAACCAAACATACATGTACTAAGCTAATTGTATTGACTGAATAACTGATGTCTGGGTAATGTAATAATTTAAATCTATATAAAGGGAAAACTAATTCCTATATACTAAGTAGTTGATCTAAAAATATGGGTTATTGATATCTGAACACTGACTAACTAATGACTGAATACAAATACTGATTATGTAATATAAAACTGTACTTAGTCTGAATAACTGTACAAAAACTGTGACGTACTGCGCATATGAGATAAGGTCTAACTAAACAACATAAGATAACTGAGCATGAATACATGAAAATTATAATATCTAAAAATGCAAGACTAAGTGTATATCTATTATGTTATTGAGATAATATATAATATAAAAGGTTGAAAGCTGTTAAACTGAATATTTGTAAGTCTGTACACTTAGTGAAGCAAACCTGAACTAAAAAAAAAACTGGATATTATGTTGATATTGCGGGAGGTATCATCTAACTGACATGCCCCAATCTGAGCTAATTAGGGTCCAAGGGTCCAACCTCTAACCCAGCTGGAAGGGTGTCAGTACCATACCATGAAAGGAAGACATATTGTACCATGTGTGGATACCCTAAATTGGTGTCCCTAAGGACTAAAGAGTCACCCTGTATTGGTAGGAGAACTCATGAGATATGTGTCAACCATAAACTAGCAAGAAGATATCTCAAATATATGCTGGCTACGTAGTTCTATAACTCAAGAATTATTACTAAGGGTCACACCCTAAACTGGTAGGAATGCCCACATCCCTGGGTTTGCTCGGTGCTAAATCCTACTCCTAACTGAATGACACTGATATAGGAATGAACTAAGTTTAATTGAGCAAACAAATAACCATAATAACTCACTGAATGACAATATTCATGGTTTATCTAAAATCATTCCAAAGATACTAAAATTATGAAAATAAATAGGTATCAGGTGTTCATAACCCACCATCATTGAATGCAAGATAAAATGTGATATCAACTTGATATATCGTAATAAGTGATTATGGTTCAAAAATCCAAAACATAGTTATTTCTTCAAATAATTAGAAATCATGAACTTGAACATGAGAATGTCTTAATCATATGAAGACAAAATGATTACATGGCCACATTCACAATTCGATACTATGACATGATATTTATTTAAACATGAGATGGAAATTTGAAACTTGAGACATGAGATAACCAATCTTTTCATTAGATCATACTACGACATGAATTGCATCAAATTAGTAAGAATAAATATGATTTAAACTTATCTTGAACATATACAACTTCATAATAAAAGAAAAACTCATACGTTAGATCAAAGAAGAGTTTTTGGGCCCTATGAGTGAAAGGGGACCCATGGATAAACTCCCACATACCTGATGTGTGAACTGATGCTAACATATTTGAGGCTTTTAACTGAGAATAATTGTAAAGTATTAAGCAAATTTTATCATTTTTAATTGTTTTATGTTTGATTTTGTAGAAGAAGCTAATATGTTAGAGAACCAACAAGAATGGAAGTAAATGAGCAAAAATCTGATGTAAATAGAGGCAAAGTATGGCTGACGACATTTGTGATAAGTCGTCATCCCTATGATAAGCTATCAGCTTTATCGTCAGCTGTAGACAGAGAATTGGGCTAAGTTAAAAGTTGTGATAACATTTGGTGATAGGTAATCAAGGATCTGATAAGCCGTCAAGAATGCCATCAGCCGAAGGCAACACATGAGAACTGAAGCAGAGACTTGATGGTATTTGTGATAAGTTATCAAGGATCTGATAGGGCATCACCATTTGTCGTCAGCATTAGGCAACAACTTTACAATGCAAAGAGAACGCTGTCGGTATTTGTGATAAGTCGTCAGTCTCCTGTTAGGCTATCACAAATGGCGTCACCTTGTTTGAGGAATTTATAAAGTTTACTATTTTGATTCCATAATTAGAGTGAACTATTTAAAGCCTTATTTAGGGTTTTCTTAAATTTTCCGAACTTGGAGTTTGGAGACACGATTCATTGATATTTTTTCTCTTTAACTTTTTGGATTAAAAAAGCAATAACTTTGAAGAGAATTTAATAATTATTTTGGGAGTTCCTTTGTTATTTAATTGGAGAATCTCTAGTTTCTATTTATCTTATGATAAGTTCATCTTCCAAAGCATTAATTTATCTAGTTGCTTTAATTATTATGTCATGATCGACTAAATTCCTTTAACATAAATTATGAGATCTACGGTAATGGCTTGATAAGGTGCTGAGTGTTCAGGATTTGAAAGGTGGTAGGACTACTTGATAATTCTAATGTTTTAATTATTTTTGCTGGTTGCAAATAACAGACAACACCTACTTTGATTTATTTGAGAAAGAAATCAAGTATAGTGGGAAGTGAATTATCAATAGGGACTTGGAAACACTAAACATTTGTTTAATAATTAGCACTGTAATAAGGTTTGTTAACCTGAGGTAAAATCTGGGTAGTGAATATAAATTTCCGAAGTCCGAAAGGATTAGGTAATTAAATGCTTAAGTAGGTCGAGAGACATTTAAGCATAACTTTGATAAAGATAACTTATTTTCCTACCACTGTGAGAATTTTGAACTGCTAGTAGCATCTGTCAAGTGCCAAAATCCCTAGTGAACATATTTCTGGTTTTTCCATAAATTCATGTTAACCAACTGAAACTAAGGTGACCAAAAATTATTAGCTAATCTCCAAAATCCCTATTTTAGCTTTTCGTGCTAGTTATTTGAATTCAAATTGTAGCTATTATTTCAAATTAGTTTAATCGCCACTCATATTGTTCCGTGTGGATTCAACACTGACTCTAAAAGTTGGGTAAACATATTGACACGACCGCCTTACACTAAATTGACGTGTAAGTTGACCCCCTTGATCGATGCAAGAACATAACTCTAACTTGGGGTGAAATTCAAATTGTCCAAGTGGAGTGATAAAGTATGAAGCACTTTTAAGGTATCTTGATGAATTGTTAGTAGTCAAAATAACCTACTCGTGCAACGATACTAAATTAGGCGCTTCTTGGGAGGCAACCCAAGGTATTTTGTTGTTTGTATTTGTATTATGTTATTGACATTAGATCTTTGCTCCCATGGTGCCACATGTATGTTTTTGACTCGCTTGTTTTGGTTTGATGCATTAGGGACAATGTATGATTATAAGTTGAGGGTGGGACTACTTGTGGGTATTGATTTCCTCTTGGGGTTTTTGTTGTCGTGCCTCTTTTCCCCGGAGTCTTGTTCCTAGTAGAGATGGCATATTTTGGCGTATTGTGATTTGTTGTAAAATGTTGTAGTTGACTAGGAGAAATACAAGTACCTTAGGCAGTTAACATGTTTTTGTTGATTTTTGAAAACCTCTCCAAAGGTCTGTTTTATAACTGCGTGATATGTATCTATGTGTGACCATTGTGCATTTTGTTATGGCATTAGTACTAGTGACATAATAACCATTGCTAAACAATTGCATAAACCTAATGGGTAGTATCTTGTGATATACCTTTGTGCCGTGTGTGTGTGAAATACTACCTAGATCCAATTGTGTGTTAAATCCAGAACTTGCTTAGTTGGTCTTTCTTGGTTGAAGGATAGGGGTTAGGAAACGATCATAGGCCATTTTAATATTAGCTCACTTTAGCCTAAATGGCCTTCCCTGTGTGCATAATATCCCTTGATCCCTGTTTTGAGCCTGATTAGTCTATTTATTTTTATGATGCTTGTCGTCTTTCCATTTAGATGACAATGAACCTATTTTGGCACTGATCCTTCTTGGACACTTTGCACCTTGAATTAGGAAAATGGCCTAAGTTGAGGTTGGCTATCATAGGGGTGCATGATACAGAATGAGTAGGAAGAAAGGTAGCATAAAAGAAAAGAATAAAAGACTGGGTGTGAAGGAAGAGAGAAAGAAAAAGAAAAATTATGAAAAAAGAATACATGATTGTAGAAAAGAATGAACCCATCATAAATAAGTGTGACCAAGAAAAGAGAAGAGTAGAAAAGGCTAAGGAGTGAAAACCCAAAAAACTAATATAGTGTCAAGGAGGCTTAGTCACTTTAAATACCATCGAGTATCATACCAACCCTTAACCTACATTACTAGCCTAAGAGAATACCTATAGTGATCCTAGATGACCTATACAAAGATCTGGGTAATGAAAATAAGGGCAAGCCTATGGTATTTGGCATACATTAGTTGGAACTTCGTTCTGAGAGTGAGTGTTTTGATTGTCCCCAGGGTTACATATATGTTTAATGATATGAGTTGAGGGAGATTTCTTTGATGTGAGGGCACACCAGATATGTTGCTAGTTGCTAACTTATTTGGAGACTGTAATACTGATCTATGCAAAGTTGTTATAGTTGAATTAATGTCGTATCTTAATTCCCGTGTGATGCATTGGTGTTCTTCAATAATTTACACAGTTGTTCTTGAATTGAATGACCTAGGAGATGGTGAAAGTGTTTTGAGATGATATGGATGATTGGCTACTAAATATGCTTTGTTTTCTCTTAGTTGTGCTAAGTTGCTTGACGACAGGCAATTGTTTTAAGTTGAGGGTATTGATGTGTGAGTTGATGCTAACACATTTGAAGCTTTTAACTGAGAATAATTGCAAAGTCTTAGGCAGCTTTTGTTATTTCTGATTGTTTTATGTTTGAGTTTGCAGAAGAAGCTAATATGTTAAAGAACCAACAAAAATAAAAGCAAATGAGCTAACATCTGATGTTAATAGAGGCAAAGTGTGGCTAACGATATTTGTGATAAGTCTTCAGCCCTGTGATAAGCTATCAGCTTTATCGTCAGCAATAGATAGAGAATTGGCCTAAGTTGAAAGCTATGATGATATTTTATGATACGTTATAAAGGATCTGATAAGCCGTCAAGAATTACGTTAGCCTAAGGTAGCACATGAGAACTGAAGCGGCGACTTGACGACATTTGTGATAAGTCGTCAAGGACATGATAGGGAATCACCGTTTGTCATCAGCATTAGGCAGTAAGTGTCCAAAGTAAAGAGAAAGCTGATGACATTTGTGATAAGTCGTCAGCCTCCTGATAGGCTATTACAAATGGCGTCACCTAATTTGAGGAATTTCTGAATTTTATTATTTTGTTTCCATAATTAGGTTGAACTCTTTAAAGCCTTATTTAGGGTTTTCTTAAATGTTCCAAAATTGGAGTTTGGAGACACGATACTTTGATATTTTCTCTCTCTAACTTCTTGGATTGAAAAAGCAATAACTTTGAAGAGAATTTAATAATTATTTTGGGATTTCCTTTTTGATTTAATTGGAGAATCTCTAGTTTCTATTCATCTTATGGTAAGTTTATCTTTCAAAGCATGAATTTATCTAGTAGCTTCTATTATTACGTCATGATTGACTAAATTCCTTTAACTTGAATTATGGGATCTAGGGTTAGGGCTTGAAAAGGTGCTGAGTGTTCAAGATTCGAAAGGTTGTAGGACTTCTTGATAATTCTGATGTTTTCATTATTGTATTTTGGTTCCAAACGATAGATAACACATGCTTTGATTTGCTGGAGAAAGAAATCTACTATAGTGGGAAGTGAATTATCAACAGGGACTTAGAAACACAAAACTTCCGTTTAATAATCAGCGCTGTAACAAGGTTGGTTAGCCTGAGGTAAAATATGGGTAGTGACTATAAATTCCCTAAGTCTAGGAGGATTAGGTAATTAAATGCTCAAGTAGTTCGAGATATATTTTAGCAAAACTTCGATAAAGATAACTTGTTGTCCTACCTACCATGAGAATCTTGAACCATTAGTAGCATCTGTCAAGTACCAAAATCCCTTGTGAACATAATTCGGGTTTTTCCATAAATTGTTGATTACAAATTGAAACTAAGGTAACAAAAATTATTTGCTAATCTCCAAAACCCCCATTTTATCTTTTCGTGCTAGTTATTTGAATTCAACTTATAGCTATAGTTTCAAATTAGGTTAATCACCACTCACATTATTCCCTATGGATTCGACCTGGACTCCAAAAGTTGGGTGAATATATATTGACGACGACCGCCTTGCACTAAATTGACGTGTAAGTTAAGCATTGTCAATATCTTAGTTTTTCTTGACTTGTGAATAAAGCTTGAATCTTTGGACTTGAATGATGAACTCTTGAAGGAAACCCGATTCTTTATGTTTCTTGAAGACTTTCTTGAACTTTGAAGCTTGAATTCTTTGGAAGAGAAAACTTGAATTTCTTTTTCTTGGGAAGAAACCCTAATCTTATTATTCTTAAGAGTGGAGAGGATTAACGGCATCTAAAACTGATTAGAAAAGGCTAATAATGCCTATTTGATGCTTTATGTTGTAGTGGGGTAGGGATTGAGGTGAGGAAAAGACCAAAATACCCCTATGAATCTGAATCAAAATCGCTGAAATTTCTTTAGTTGATGACTTGATTGATGGCTTGTCAACTAGTTGACATCTTGTCAAACTAGTCGTCAACTTCTTCAGTAGTTCTGCCTAAGGTTGATAACCTAGATTGATATCTTGTCAACAAGTTGACAGCTTATCGGCCTAGTCGTTAACTCCTTTAGTGGTTCTGCCTAAGGTTGACAACTTGGATTTATAGCTTGTTAACCTAGTCATCACCTTGATGACTGCTTGTAACGCCCCGAAAAACAGGTCCCGGAGCATCACAAGGTGCTTGAGGCTACGAGTAGCCCTAAGCTAACCCTTTGAGCCATTTTTATTTAGTTCAACACAAATCAATGGGGTTTCCATAAATAACCCTCAATTATCAACAGAGTAATCATCATCCAAGAATAAAAGAATTTCAGAAAGATAACAAAATACAACTTATTAGTCAACTCCCAACATCTATACTTGTCTGACAAGACTCCGAAAAAATAAATAAAGCCAATGAGCCATTGAGACATGCCCCAACTGATTCATACTTAGTTATCAAATGTAAGCAATTCTGTGAAACCAACACCAGACATTACGTCCTCAGAACATGAGGACTCACCACAACAGATGATGTAGAACAACGTGCCTAAAGAATCACTGTCGAACCTTGAACTGAGCACCTGAACCTACATTCCGAGAAAATGCAGCCCACATCCAAAGATGTGGGTTAGCACCATGGAAAGAAACCGAGTATATGGGGGTGTATACTGTTGTATAAACATCATCATCATAAATATTTATAAAAAGTATGCAGGATGTATGAAAGACTCACATAGCCCAAAGAAAATCATCATAATCATTAGAGGATGAAATAAGTACAATAACACATGTGAGTCATCATATAATTTGTCAATCACTTTCAGTTCATCAAGAATATCAATTCTCATAATGTCAATATCATTTAAATCATCGAAAGAATAACTTTCACAGTTCCACTTTTGAATCACTTCACCATTCACCATAGACATAAGAAAACACACACACAGTGGGAGATCCTATAACCGACATAAACCATGTGAGTTAAATAGAGTCCAACATACAATCCACGTTGGCGAGAGCCGTCCTATCCTTGCCATCAGAGTAGGAAAATCGATATCAAATCCACACAAACTAGTGATCACTATATAAATCAGCCTCAGGCTTACTCCTACGGGGGCACGTAGTTCTAGGAAAGTAAGGTCACTTTATACTGCCCACTCGGTGCTAAAGATTTCTCCTAGACTTAGCTTAGGTCATTTCAAAGACAATCCACAACAAAACAATTTCAGTAATATATAAATATACATTGGGAGCCATCATGCTTCCCATCTATCAAAATCAACCACGTTGTGGATTTCTTTCATACTCGAATTCAAAATAACTCCATTAAGACCAAAAGGTCAAATCATTCAAAATATCTCAAATATTCAACATCAACGTGCTTATAACACACACTTTCTAGAAAAAACACAATTTCCAATGGGGATTCATGATCCAAATATCAAATTCATGATAAATATCATTCAACATTGATGCTTTATATCACCACACATGTAAATTCATCTTTTAAAATCATAAACATCAAGATTTCATAATAATAATCATAAGATATGGGTTCATGCTTCAAATTCATAAAAATCAAATAAAAATCATGCCTTTGTAAAGAAAATTACTTTTGGGAACAAGAACGAAAGAGAGTTCTTGTTGAAAAACCCCACATACCTTGAATGATGAACTTTAGATCGATACTCATTTTTGAGATGTTAATCCTTCCTTTGAATGATGGTTCTTGGAGTTCTTGAACTAGGAACTTGGAATCTTGAATAGATTTGCAGAATTAATGGTGAACTTTGGAGGTTATTGAAGTTGGATGTAGGAGCTTAGAGTTTTCTTTTTGAGGAAATTTGATGAAATATAACATATAATGCTTCTAATAGGCTTTGGCCAATTTTAGGTGAGGGGGAATGACCAAAATGCCTCTAAAAATCAAATAATTCTCGAATTTGTCCTTTGGTGGACCGTTTTGATAGTCTGAAGTAGATCAACCATAACGTTTTTACTCTGATATCCAAATTGGATGTAACCAATTTCATTAGAAAGAGGACTCTCATATTTTTCTGTTGATATATAGTATCTCACCGAGATCATTGTGTACGAGGAGTTATGATCGTTTGAAGTTGACCCAAAAATTCACTTTTGATAGGCTGAAGTAGATCAACTATAAATTTTTTCTTTGATAGAGAAATTGGATTAAACCAATTTCATCGGAAAGAGGACTCGTAGAGCTTTCCGTTGATATATAGTAGATCACCCAGATCATTATGTACATGGAGTTATGATCATTTAAAGTTTGTGAAAAAATACGCCAGGCCTCAGTACTTTTTCTTGCACGTTTTACTGTTCACTACTATTCATGGTTCGATCGGAATGTTCATAAATCGTCGCTCGGGTGACCGTTTTGGATGATCCACATATCATTGGAAATCTTATTCGATACTCTACGCAATGGTGGGTCATAATCTGAGACATTTCGCATGGAAAATTGATAATTCATTCTAGAAGATAGAACCTAACACGTTTTTGCACAAAATTTCAACGAAAAATTTCCCGAGGTATTACATCATCCCCCCTTAGAAACATTCATCCTCGAATGACGCTAGACATGCCAATATTAGATAGGGAATAGTGCATACAGGTGCAACCCGTCGTTAGACTCATCATCACATCGTTTCTCACTCCGAATGCAGCATAGAATGCATAAATTCAAGAAACTACAGTTGAACACATAATATATAATAGCTGAACTGCTGCAAATTTTATCAAAAGTCCATGATTTAGGAATGAACGGTCCCTTCTGCTTGATCAGAGTTCGTAGAAAATAGGTGCGGGTATTTGGATCGCAAATCCGCCTCAGCTTCCCAAGTTGGACCCTCAATAGATTGGTTTTTCCACAACACCTTGACCAATGGAGCTTTTTTGTTCCTTAGTCTTCGGAGACTGAAATCAAGAATCTCAACAGGAATCTCATCAAAAGAAAGATTTTCTTGAATATCAGCACTCACAGAGGAATCCACTACCACAGCATCGCTAATATGATTTATAAGCATGGAGACATGGAATATTGGATGAACCGAGGATAACTCAGAAGGAAACTCAACGTCATAAGATACCTTACCAACACAACTAAGAATTTTGTAAGGACCAACATAACGGGGACCAAGCTTCCCCTTCTTTCCGAATCTCGTCACCCCCCTCATGGGTAAAATTTTAAGATACACTAGGCCACCAACTTCAAATTCAACGTCTCTCCTTCTAACATCCACATATGACTTCTTCACGACTCTGCACAGTTTTCAACGTTTCCTTAATCAACTTAACTTTTTCCTTAGCCTCAAATACTGAATCACGACCACTCGCAGCTGCTTCTCCCACCTCAAACCAACCTGTGGGTGATCTACACTTCCTTTCATATAAGGGTTCAAATAGAGCCATGCCAATACTAGAGTGGAAACTATTATTGTAAGCAAACTCTATCAATGGTAAGTGATCATCCCAACATTCCTTAAAGTCAAGTACACAAGCTCTCAACATATCCTCTAAGGTCTGGATGTTCGCTCAGCCTGACTATCAGTCTGCGGATGAAAAATAGAACTCAAAAGCATCTAGGTACCAAGACCCTTCTGAAAAGCTTCCCAAAATTACGAAGTAAACTGAGTACCCCTATCCGAAATGATAGACAAGGGAACTCCATGCAGTCTGATTAGCTCTCGAATATACAATCTAGCATAATCCTCAGCGGTATATGAACTATGAACAGGCAAGAAATGAGCAGACTTAGTCAACCTATCAACCACAACCCAAATGGAATCATAATGACGTCGGGAAGGAGGTAAAACAATCACGAAGTCCATATTTATCTCTTCTCACTTCCAGGTGGGAATACTAAACTCTTGCATTATAACACCAGGTCTTTGGTGTTCAACCTTAACCTTTTGGAATATTGCACACTTAGCTACAAACTAGCTACAAACTCTGCTTTATCTTTCTTCATGTCACTCCACTAATAGATTTCTCGCAAGTCTCGGTACATCTTGGTGGCACCAGGATGAATAAGATATCGCGCCCCGTGCACTTCAGCCATAATTCTCTATCTCAGATCATCAATATTCGGGACACACAATCTACCCTACAATATCAACACACCATCTTCCCCTTGGGAGAAAACCTCTATTTTCTGGTCCTTGACTGACTCCTTTAGTCTGACAAAACTAGCATCTAAGTATTGCTTTTCCTTCACTTCCAAAACCAAGGAGGATTTGGAACTACTCTGAACCCCTATACTACCTTCAGCAGAGTCAAACAACCTAACCCCTAATGTAGCCAAACGATGTACATCATGAGCCAACTGTTTCTTACCTTCTACCACATGCGAAACACTACCCATGGACACTCTACTTAGGGCATCCGCCACAATATTGGCCTTGCCCGGATGATACAACACACTCATATCATAGTCCTTTAACAATTCTAACCATCGTCTGTGCCTAAGATTCAATCCTCTCTTGGTAAAAACATACTGCAGACTCTTATGATCAGTGAAAACATCAACATGGACACCATACAAATAGTATCTCCAGATTTTCAAAGCTAACACAATAGCAGCCAACCCAAGGTCATGGGTGGGGTAACTTTTCTCATGGGGTTTGAATTGTCTAGATGCATAAGCTATCACCTTACCCTTCTGCATCAATACACAACCAAACCCAACTCTCGAAACATCACAGTACACCACAAAACCATCAACACCATCAGGCAAAGTCAAAATAAGGGCGGAAGTGAGTCGAGTCTTCAACTCCTGAAAACTCTTCTCACAAGATTCGGACCATAAGAACTTCACTTTCTTTTGGGTCAACTGAATCATAGGAGGCACTATAGAGGAGAAACCCTCAACAAAATGGTGGTAATAGCCAGTTAAACCCAAGAAACTTTGGATATCAGTCGGAGAAATAGGTCTAGGCCAATTTCTAACAACTTCGGTCTTTTGGGGATCAACTCTAATATCCTCGAAAAAAATGATATGACCCAAAAAAGCAACTGACCTTAGCCAAAACTCACACTTATTGAACTTCGCAAACAACTTTTGATCTCTAAGGGTTTGCAAGACAGTTCAAAAATAATCAGAATGTTCATCCTTACTACGGGAGTACACCAGTATATCATCGATGAACACTATGACAAACATATCCAGATATGATCTGAACACTCGATTCATGAGGTCCATGAAAGCTGTTGGGGCATTAGTTAACCCAAAAGAGATAATAAGAAACTCAAAATGGCCATAACGAGTTCAGAAAGCAGTTTCTGGGATGTCACAATTCCTAACTTTGAGTTGATGATAGTCGGAACAAGGGTCTATCTTTGAGAAATAACTTGCACCTTACAATTGGTCAAACGAATCATCTATTCTCAGAAGGGGGTACTTATTTTTGATGGTGACTTTATTCAGTTGGCGATAATCAATGCACATACGCAAAGAGCCATCTTTATTTCTCACAAACAACACAGGAGCACCACAAGGAGAAATGCTAGGCATTATGAAACCCTTATCTACTAGGTCTTTAAGTTGCTCTTTCAACTCCTTAACTTCTGTAGGGGCCATACGGTAAGGAGGAACAAAAATGGGCTGAGTATCAGGAAAAAGATCAATCCCAAACTCTATCTCTCTATCAGGAAGTATCCTTGTGAGATCATCCAGAAAGACATCAAAAAACTCATTGACGATGTTAATAGACTGGAGAGTTGGAGTCTCAGACTTAGTGTCTTTGACTCTAAACAAATGGTAAATACACCCCTTGGAAGTAAGCTTTCTATCTTCGAGGTAAGAGATAAAATGACTCTTGGGTGACACAGAATTCCTAGACCACTCAAACAAGGATGCACCCAGAAACTAAAAATTGACCACTCCAGTCCGACAATCAAAAGAGACATAAGAAGAATGCAACCAGTCCATACCCAAAATCACATCAAAATATACCATGTCTAACTCAATCAGATCAGCTAACAAGACTCTATGAATAACGGTAACAGGACACTTTTTATACACTTTCTGAGCAACAATCGAATCACCCACTGGGGTGGAAACTAGGATAGGCGTAGGAATCAAAGGTGTAACATATGAGAAACTAGATCCAGGATCCAACAAAGCATACACATCAAACTGAAATATATGAAGCATACCAGTAACAACATCGGGAGAGTCCTTCTATTCCTGGCAGGACGGTAAAGCATAGAATCTATTTTGGCGCTGCCCGCCAGTATTGCTAGAAGAGGTGCCCTGAGATGGGGCTGGGCAAGTCGCTAGAACTGGAACACTAATAGTCTGAGTCTGGGTCTGAGGGCGATAGTCACAACGCCCTTATCCATCCTGTGGACAATCTCTAACTCTATGACCCAAGTCACCATACCAAAAATAATCCCTCTTCTTACCCCAACACTCACCCGAATGAGCCCTACCACACTTAGGACACAAGGGATGATTTGGATTACTGCCAGCACTATACTGGGACCTAGGTGCATATGACCTAGTACTTTGCTCCTGCCTACCTCTAGGCACGATAGCACTAGAAGATGATGGTGCTGGCATAGACGAACGATCCTTATACTGAGGGCAACTCCTTCCATGCGATCTAGTCTGACCCTGTCCGTGCTGCTTGAACCTAGCTCTCTTATTCTCTCTCATTCTATCTCTCACCTTAATCTTATCTGCCTTAATCTGTTGAGCATGGTTCATCAGCCTAGAAAGATTTATCTCACTATTCAGTATAGTAGACCTACACTCCTTAACCACATAACTAGACACTCCAATCATAAACTTACTCATACTAGCCCGATTATCAACCACTAAGTTAGGAGCATACTTGGACAACTGATTGAACTTTAGACAGTACTCCCGAACATTCATAGAGCCCTGTTATAGGTTCATAAACTCTTCCACTTTTGCCTCCCTTATCTCTAAAGGGAAAAACTTATCCAGGAATGCATCCTGGAATTCTTGCCAAGTTGTCGAGACAGCTCCCCCACCTCTACCTTTCCTCCAAGCAACAACCTAGTCATAAGTAAGGTCTTTTAACCTATATGTGTCCAACTCCATTCTATGTTCCTCAGATATATGCATCACCAGAGTAATCTTCCGCACCTCCTCTAAAAATAATAGTGGATCCTCATCAGACTTGGACCTATAGAATTCTGGCACATTCATCCGCATGAAGTCACGGATCCTGGCAGCAGCTGAATCACCTCACTACTGCTGTGGAGCCAGGGCTGGGTTGGCCTAAACATGTGCAGTAACAGCTTGGGCCAACACCTAAAAGGCTGCCTAAAATTCAGCATGAGACATATTTTTATTCAATGGGTCAGCGGGTTGAGGTTACTGACCATCATTAATTCTTCTCGCTCGATGTGAAGGCATATTTCTGAAAGAGGAGATCATGAATCAATAGCAGAGAGAGACACTTTAAGCATGATAGACTTCTGAAAGAAAGAATCACATTTTTTCCTAAAACGTTTTGTAGCCTCTTCCTCATAAATATGGCACGCTACACACCGATGATTAAGACTCTAATTAACGCGGCTTGTAAGACTCCCTAGGATGTCATAAAACCTTAGGCTCTGACACCAAGTTTCCAACGCCCCAGAAAACGGGTCTTGGAGCATCACACGTAGCCTCATGCTAACCCTTTGAGCCATTTTCATTCAGTTTAACACAAATCAATGGGGTTTCCATAAATAACCCTCAAATGTCAACAGAGTAATCATCATCTAAGAATAAAAGAATTTCAGAAAGATTAAAAAATACGACTTATTAGTCAACTCCCAACATCTATACTAGTTTGACAATCCTCGAAGAAAAACAATAAAACCAGCGAGCCATTGAGACATGCCCCAACTGACCCATACTCAGTTATCAAATATAAACAATTCCATGAAACAAACATCAGACATCACATCCTTGAAACATGAGGGCTCACCTCAATAGAGGATGTAGAACAGCGTGCCCAAAAAATTATTGTCAAACCTGGAGCTGAGCACCTGAACCTACATTCTAAGAAAATACAGACCACATCTGAAGATGTGGGTCAGTACCATAGAAATAAACCAAGTATATGAGGGTGTATGCAGTTGTATAAACATCATCATCATAAATATTTATAATAAATATGTAGCATGTATGAAAGACTCACATAGCCTAAAGAAAATCATCATAATCATGAGCGGATGAAACTAGTACAATAACAAATGTGAGTCATATAATTTGTCAATCACTTTCAGTTCATCAAGAATATCAATTCTCAAAATGTAAATATCATTTAAATCTTTCGAAAGAATAACTTTAACAATTCCACTTTCAAATCACTTCACCATTCACCATAGACACAAGGAAACACACACACACTGGGAGATCCTATAACCGACATAAACCATGTAAGCTATGTGGAGTCCAACGTACAACCCACATTGGGGAGAGCCATCCTATCCCTGCCATTGGAGTAGGACTATGGATATCAAATCCACACAAACTAGTGATCACTATATAAATCAGTCTCAGGCTCACTCTTACGGGGTTACGTAGTTCTAGGAAAGTAAGGTCGCTTTATACCTCCCACTCGGTACTAAAGATTTCTCCCGAACTTAGCTCAAATCATTTCAAAGACAATCCACAATAAAACAATTTTAGTAATATATAAATATACATCGGGAGCCATTATGCTTCTCATCTAACAAATTCAACCACATTATGGATTTCTTTCATACTCGAGTTCAAAACAACTCCATTATGACCAAAAGGTCAAATCATTCAAAATATCTCAAATATTCAACATCAACGTGCTTATAACACACACTTTCTAGAAAAAACACAATTTCCAATGGGGATTCATGATCCAAATATCAAATTCATGATAAATATCATTCAACATTGATGCTTTATATCACCACACATGTAAATTCATCTTTTAAAATCATAAACATCAAGATTTCATAATAATAATCATAAGATATGGGTTCATGCTTCAAATTCATAAGAACCAAATAAAAATCATGCCTTTGTAAAGAAAATTACTTTAGGGCACAAGAACGAAAGAGAGTTCTCATTAAAAAACCCCACATACCTAGAATAATGAACTTTAGATCGATACTCATTTTTGAGATGTTAATCGTGCCTTTGAATGATGATTCTTGGAGTTCTTGAACTAGGAACTTAGAATCTTGAATAGATTTGCAGAATTAATGGTGAACTTTGGAGGTTCTTGAAGTTGGATGTAGGAGCTTAGGGTTTTATTTTTAATGGAATTTGATGAAATATAACATATAATACTTCTAATAGGATTTAATATATGGTTTCGATGGATTTTAGGTGAGGGGGAATGACCAAAACGCCCCTAAAAATCAAATAATTCTCGAATCCACCCATTGGTGGACTATTTTGATAGTTTGAAGTATATCAACCATAAAATTTTACTTCAATATTCAAATTAGATGAAACTAATTTCATTAGAAAGAGGACTCTTATATCTTTCCGTTGATATATATTATCTCACCCAAATCATTGTGTACGAGGAGTTATGATCATTTGAAGTTGACCCAAAAATTCACTTTTGATAGGCTGAAGTAGATCGACCATAAATTTTTACTCCTATAGAAAAATTGGATGGAAACAATTTCATTGGAAAGAGGACTCGCAGTGCTTTCCGATGATATATATTAGATCACCCAGATCATTATGTACAAGGAGTTATGATCATTTAAAGTTGGAGAAAAAATACGCCATGTCTCAGTTCTTTTTCCTGCACGTTTTATTGTTTACTACTATTCATGGTTCGATCAGAATGTTCATAAGTCATCGCTCGGGTGACCGTTTGGGATGATCCACATATCGTTGGGAAGCTTATTTCATACTCTATGCAATGGTGGGTAATAATCTAAGACATTCGCATGGAAAATTTATAATTTATTCTAGAAGATAGAACCCAACACGTATACGCACAAAATTTTAACGAAAAATTTCCCGGGGTATTACACTGCTGGAAATGCTAAGGTAAAATAATTATAACTTTCTACTTTGGTGTTAGATTAAAGTGAAACAAGATTATTTAGAAATAATACTCTAATATATTTCATTTGATATATAGTAGGATACCTAAATCGTTATATTTTAAGAGATACACTTCTTTAAAGTTGACCCCAGTTGAAGAATACATAAAACTCTATCGATACAAGTGTTCTCAACTCTACTTTCCTCTAAGTGCTTTCTATGAATATGCTTCCCATCAAAAATACTTTATAAACAAGGAAAATTATCATGAAACACATAGTAACATGGAAATCATAGGATTAGAGCCTATATAAATAGAAACAATGGTTTAAATTTTAGCCAAAAAATGTGGGGTGTTACATTATCTCCCTTTGGAATCATTCGTCCTCGAATGATACGCAGGAAACTATAGAAACTTTAGAATTATAGATTAAGGTACAAATGACATGTCTACTAATGAAGGATATAGCTAAGCTGAAACATTAAAACTTCTATTGTGAAACTGATTTCTGAGCTGACTTGACTCTATTGACTATAAGGAGCTGATTCATACTGAGAGTTTAGAACTCACTTGAAATGTTCATGATATGATCATACATATAAAACTACAAAGTGAAAAATGCTGTAATAAAATCCTAAGAGTTACTGAGGATGGAATAAAGTATGCAACTTCTTATTAGGAATTGTCCCTTAGTAAAACACGTATAGGAATCCAAAAAAAGGGTTTCATGGCATCGCCAGGTACATTGTGTAAGCACAAACATGAGACGATGAGACTGAGGTCTTGCAAGGGGTATTACACTGTATGAGCTGTAGTACTTTGAAAATGGAGATTATACACTGAGTACTTATGAATCGAGCTATGCCTAAATTATTGAATATGATACCTGATGCCTGGTTTGAACTGAATTTGCAACTTAAATATATGCAAACAATTTACCTCATGAAATAGCCATATTCATGAAACTCCGAGTAATATTACTATATGAAAATATGGAAACTCATAGGAGCTGATCTGTCTGAGTGCTAAAATTAATTACTAACCATACAGACTGAATCATACTAAAAGCTTATGCTCAATTGGAGTATTACTTTAACACTCTTTATAAGAAGTTCTATAACATTAGGGATCAAAGAATCTTGTACTTGATCTGATTAAGATATCTGAGTAAGGAAGATTAATATAGCTATAACTCTGTAAAATAGAAAACAAGCCTGTGAAATATAAGCTAGGATTGCTAGTCCTTAGACAATGCAACTGTTAACTTTAAAGCTTAGCCACACTTCACAAACACTCCCCCAACTATACATTTTTTATTAAATATTGTACTTCACTTGAGGCTATTTATAATATTCACATCGGCACTAATAGCTCTATCTACAGAAGTCTGAGTTGAACAGAATTCTCTCACTATGTTCAAGCCTACTCGAATCTATAAAGTGCACACATAACACTATAATACTAGTATGAATCATGAATTCAATACCACCTGTGCTTTTATAACTTCCATCTCAAGAATAATTCCTCTTACCACTTCAATAACTAAATTCAACCCCTTACTAGGAATTCACTAACGCACATTGCATATTTCCATATATATACAAACATGACATCCAAGCCTATCTTCATCACCACGTAAGAACGACTAAACCAAAACCGATAAAATCATCTTTCTCATATTATGTAAACCTCTATCATTAAAAAATTTCATGCACTACCCCAAGAAAACACACATAGAATTATCGACTAACCATGACATATACCAAAATCTTTGCCTTGGTCTTACTTCACACTGATAGACTTACCTAAAACAAGTATACAACAATCTTTTGTCAACAAAAAACATTTAATCTCTCCCATCTAACCAATCAGTTATCATCACTATCTTCGCCTAAGGAAAAGTCACTAGAAGGTTAGAACATAAGGACCTAAAGCATTGAAGGATACTAAGCATAACTTTGAAACTTAACTGAGGCCTGAAAAATAGAGTTTAGAAAATATGAATTTATTAAAGAGATCAAAATTGAGGACCTAGATGACATAATCTAAGTTTCACTGATCATTATGCCATACCAAGAGTTTTGGGAACTGAGCATACTATAAAGCATTAGTACATGAGTCATGAGCTGTATGACCTAAGTTTGGAGTTCATAATTTCATGAAATATTATTCGTACTACTGAGTGAACTAGAACTCCTCATACCAGGAATTAAGAGAGTACATGATTCTCTACTATGTGCATGAACATGAACTATGATCATGAAGCTGACATGCAAAGCATGAGTATATATCATGATGACTGAAGAGAAAAATGTTGCACTGAGATAAGAATGGGTTAGGCATCTTCCTTCCTTGCTGATATTCTACAACATACTAGCATAACTATTAGAATCTGAGATCCTAACTTGGTTTCTTGTCTTATCTTATCCCACTTAGCTTAAGCCATCAATCTAAGCCTGTGGATCTCTTAAATAAACTTGAAACTGAATTGTAACCATTTTAATCTAGGGTCTGAGATATAATAATACACATACATAATAAACTCAACCTGAAAGATTATACCTGAAAGTGTAAAACCTGTTGCTAGTATTTCCTTCTAAGAGAACTCTTATCTTTCAATATCCTCAATAGCCATCATATAATAACTCAAACACCGACTAACTTAGAATATTCATAAGTATCACTATACCATAAGTTAACATTGATTAAGATTAACACATGAATAATGCTCTATATGAGACATTGAGCATAAAATTATGAGGGTAGGGTTAGTGAGATATATTTCCAATTATATTTCACCTTTTGGTATGGATACCCTATGGGTAGGGAGGTATAGTGTGATTAATAAGGCAACACTAAGTTTTGCCGCAAAGTATTGGTGGTTGGTCCGACTATAATAGACAACTTACTTACATGGGATGGTCTAGTGCTAATTGCGAGTATGGTGGCTAGTAATAATAGTTAATTTGTAGCCATTATTAGATATGAGCTTCATGAGTGGGATTTTGGTGAGCTGACTATAGTGTTCTTTTCTTTCCTTGAATAGTTACTGTGTATTATGGTCAATGTGCCTAAGATTATAGGAGTTGACCATAGGGTTGAGGAAATAGGTGTAGCCTACAAAAATATGATTAAGGATCCAACAAACTAGATCCTTTCATAGAGGACCTGTATGCCTCTAATAATGATTCTAGGAAAATTTGAGAGCCCATCTGCCTTGTAGAGCCTACTAATAGATATGGAAAAGATGCTAGTATTAGTATGAATTTTGAGAAGAAGAAGCAGAGAGAGGCCTCTGAGATAAGAACACAGTGTGAGGGGACCCAATGATATCTAATTCAACCTTGGCTTTATCTTTAAAGCCGGTTAGTATATCTTTAGTTCCCCCTCACCCATCTGCTATAACTGCTACTATAAGTATGGTTTTTGTATAACGAGAATTTGTGTAGAGCTTGGTAGAGAGTCAGAGTGCTACCACCTCCTAAATAAAGAATATTGAGGTTGTGGTGGCATTATTATATGGGGAGATTTAGCCTTTGATATGAATGAAACTTGAGGTGGTAGAGACTAGATTAAAGGTTGTACACAGGGCTGAGATGTCAAAGTTATGAGTTTAGGTGCATGTCTGTATAGATGTTTTTGAGGTCTGAGTGTCAGCTTGGTTTATTGATATTAAGGCACCTAGTTTGGGTGAGATTAGGAAGGAGGTGACCACACTATAGGCAATTATACACTTTCTCACTAAGAGCAATATTTTGACCATCCCTCTAGTTATACCTCTATATGTTCATCCGACACCTCTGCGTGGACCTAGATCTTTGACTTATTTATGGATAATGAGAGATGGTCTCCGCTATTAGACAAACAAGGGAAGAGAGGTAGAGTTATAGGATCCTAATGTAACATATGATCAGGACCTAAAATAAGCCACACGTGATGTGTGGGAGACTGAATTTAGTGATAGGTAGAGATGTGATAAGATAGCTGTGAGCACATTCTCTAGTAGTCCACTACCGCCACTACCGCCTCTACTAATTGAGATAATCCTACATGGGGATGATCATGATACAGATGCCTGATGCATCCTAGGTATGACCTCATTCCCTTCCTTTACATTGTTTACACATATTAAGGATAGTGCACAATCTTTTAGTTGGGGTGGGGTACACCATACCCACCATGCATTTTCGTTGTCATACTTTTTTCCTATTAGCAATGGTATGGTTTTAGAACTGGCATATCTAGGTTAATTTTATTTTGTATTGTGTTGTGTTTTGTGTAATCAGGAGATTTTTTTAATTATCTAGGGAAGTTGACATATTTATTGTTGATTTTTGAATGAATGATACCCTTTAAAAATTTGTTTTAGAACTTTGTGATATATATATATGTGTGATCATTGTGGATCTTGTTATGACATTCGGATAAGGGATATGATAATCATTACTAACAATTGCATTAATCAGATAGGTAGTATCTTGTAATGTGACCATGTGCCATGTGTGTGTGAGATACTACTTAGCTCCCTTTGTGTGTAGAATCCAGAAATTGCCCGGTTAGTTTTGCCTAGGTTGTTGAATAGTCGGTTAGGAAAAGATCATAGGCTGTTGTTGATATTACTCTACTTTAATCCTCAATTACCTTCCATGTATGAATAAGAATCTCTTGATCCCTATTTTGAGCTTGTACAGTCTATATTTCTTGTGACACCTTTCACCTTCCCATTTTTGTTTTAATGAACCTTTTTGGCTTAGGTCCTCCTTAGAAATTGTGCACCTTAACTTAGGCAAATCTCCTAGGTTTATGGTGGCTATTCTAGGGGTGTGTAATGAAAAATAGGTATGAATAAGGCTATAATAAGAGAAAAGAAGGGTAGGGATGGTGTGGTAGAAAAAGAAAAAAAGAAAAGCAAAGAAAAATCATGAAAAAGAGAAAAAAGAATAAAAGAAACCTCACCCAATATGAATTAGCAATAAAAGAATAAAAAGAGAGAAAGAAGGGTGGAATAAAAAGTAAATTGGTTGTTGAGTGGACCCCAAAGTAAGTTTAGTGCAAAGGAGGCTTAGTCACTGAATATATCCATATGTACCATACCATCCCCAAAGTTAAAAGTACAAGCCAAATAAAGTTCTATAGTGATCCTAACCAGACTGTCTTGAAGCTAAGGTAAAGAAAGTAAGGACAAGCCTATAGTATTTGATATATATTGGTCGAACTTATATTCTGAGTGTGAGTGTCTCTTGACCATCCCTGTATTGACATGCATGATTTCATATAAGTTAGTGGGACTTCCTTGTTGTGAGGGAACATGGGTTATATTGCTAGCTGCTTACTTGTTTGGGTATGTAACTTGTATATATATTCATGGTTGTTTGTTGCTAATCTAATGCCATATCTTGGTTCCCTTGTGTCACATTGTTGTGCTTCATGTATAAATGTAGTTGGTTTTGAATTTTTTAAATAGAAGGGGGTAATATTCTTGAGCTTAAAGAGATGATTGTCTATCGTAGATAACTTAGGTTTCTCCTAGTTAAGCATTATAGTTTTGTTTTGTTGTGCTATGTTGCCTGATGAAATGCAAATGTTCTAAGTTGATGTTGTTGAAGTGTTATGATTTCATAGCACTCTGGACACTTAAAATAATGAAAATACATAAGTTACTTAGGTCCTTTTGTTAGATATGATGTGTTTCGTATCATATTTGGCAGAAAATTAGGTTTTGAAACTATTCTGTAGAAAAAGAGTGAAAGTTGAAGTTTTGGACCACTTAAGTGTCCACCATAGCCCATATGTACTACCTACAGGGTGTAGGTGTTAGAGTATGTGTCAGAACTTAAGAAATTAAGGCTCAAAAGATGAAGAAAAGAAGACCCTACCTCCTATGGAGGCTACCTATGACCCGTAGGTGCCACTTATGGTTTGTAGGTGATAGAGTAGGTCTTAGAAGAGCATAGTACAGAGAAGGATGTAGAAGATTTTGGACCAGGGCACTAACATGGATCACCTATGGTCTATAGGTTCCACCTAAGACCCATGGGTGGCCAGTAAGCGGCAACCGACCTTGATTTTCCTTTTTTATTCAGGAATGTTTTCTTAGTATTTTCTTTAACTCTATACACACCCTTTTGTAATTTTTAGTTAGTTTGCGCAATTTTGATACTTATAAATAAATATTTGATTCTGAGATCCAATTTTGATCTTAGGAATCATTTTGTCTTGATTTTGGTTAAGTATTCAGTTGAAGACTTTGTGTTTTATTTTTTGATTATTATGATATTGTTTGAATGCTTCAAATTATGAATTCCTTTGGTCATTTCACAATAATTGGAAGCTATTACCTTATCTAGGGTTGTGGGAACCCTGGTTGAGTAAAGAAGTTGGGGAAGTGTTCTATCCTTCTAGATTGTTGTTGTTGCATGCATTGTGGTTTTATTTGAGGTTATTACTTTCTTTATGATTGAACATGTTATGCTCCAACTTGTATTCTATACTAACTCAAGATAGAGATAGATATTTGGAAAAAGAGATCACAACAGTGATTTAGGGTTAATTACTAAAATAAGCTTACCTGCATTATCTATTTAAGATGATTAACATATATCTAATCAAATTGAGATCGAGAGGAGATATTTGAAACTAGGGTCTAAGGTAAGGGTTAGTAAGGAGACACTCTAATACTAATAGGAGATCAGTAAAATTCACAAAATAGTGCAAAGAGGCAATTGGTGATACCTCACTACCAGATTCTACCTGCACAACAGTTTGATAGTTAGATTGATCACGACAAACGTACAAAGTTAGATGCCGGGGGAACATAAGCCTAGTATTCATTTTTGACTGTTTACAACCAAAAATTTTGATTTTGGTTACTATTTACAACTAACTCCCATTTACTTTCAGTACTACCCATTGATTCCAGCAAACTAGAGATATAATTCCACGTATTCCCTTAAAATTTGACCCCAACCTTGTTGGTTTACTATATTTTGCTTCAGTTGCTTTAGGTTGATTGGAGGCTTATCTTTGGAAGACATAAATGACTCACCACTAGTCACCAAATTTTCTAATTTCTCTTTAGGTGCATCATCAATGTCAACAATTTTATCCCAAACTTTATCAACTACATGCATAGTAGGATAAATTGTATCCTTACCACTCTGAGTAGTGATGGACAAACAGTGATTGTCATTATTTGAATTTTGCACAGTATTACTTGGAAGAGTGCATGATTTACACTGATTTAAGGTCAAGATATTTTACCAAATTGTTGCTCAAGTTGCTTGATCGCAGAAGCATGTGATTCCACTTCCAGGCTCAATCCTGAAATGTATGCCTTAATCTACTTAAGGCATATTTCTTTATTTCTAAAGCCCTTATTAGTTTTGTATGAAATGCCTCTATCCTTGACTCAGTGTTATAATTCCCTGATGGAACATACACACAACCCTTATCTTTATAATCTTACACCCGCAGTCACTAACTCTTTATCTCTCTCTCTCTTCCAATCCTTATATCTGTCCCCATAATAGTTCCAACCTTGGTTCACTTGCCTCGAGTTCCAAATGTCTTGAGAAGACCCTTGGCCCTTGGATCATAAACACACTTACTCTCTATACAAATACTTTTTTTACTCATTAAGATCAAAATCATACAACTTAGGTGCTTTACCATGTGCTCCCACAACATTCACCTTCTAGTTCATCGTCTTTAATGTTGTGTTGTTTTGAAATCTAATTTGTGTTTTGTGATACTATAATATACTTGTTTATTTGATTATGATAATATATGAATGATCTACATACTCAAAATCAAGTGTTAACAAAACCTAAAGGCTTGTAATGGACCAACAAAAGGACGAGACAAGATTTGATGTAAAACAGACACGCGGGATGTTACTAGTGCTTGTGGGGACTTAAAATGGATAAGTGGCACGTGATATGATCCAATAGATTTAAAATGACCAAAAAAGTGTGTCCCTATGATGTACCCTTAACTCACCCCTATCCCTACTTAATGAGCCAGCGATGCGTCCCTTGTTCTACCGATGTAAAATATTTATGTCCTATAAATAGTAGTCTTGTACTTGTTGTTATACACCTTTGCCGACTTTGGAACTTGGAGAGGATCTATAAAATACATAAATTAGTTTTTTTATTATTTTAATTTAGATTTTATTTGAATTTTATCATGTATTCAATTATTTTGATTACTACTATGCCCATCAGTGGATAAAAGCCCTTTTCCGGGGTTATGGCAAAAAACATGATTGTTATTGCTTTAAATTAATTTAGTTTTGATTGTTTATCGTATTTGGTTGTTTGTTTATCCTTGTTATAACTATTTTAAGGATTTACAACCCTTTGAATACATCCAGTGTCATCTTTGTGAACTTTGTAGGGGGAATAAGATGATAGAAGATGTGGGCAAGTAGATCAAGGTTCCTATTTGTTTATAAAATAAGAAATTTGAATTAGTATCTAGGATAGAATTTACCTAGAAGCCTTGTTTGGGTCACATGTTGGATGATAGCTTTAAGCACTTAATTTAATTATTATATACCCTCTCAACGATGTAGTTGTAATGTCCAAGTTAGATAGACGATTAGAGGTCAGGAGACCATTATCATGCGATATACCCTATGAATCAACAACCATGGTAAGTAGTCTAACTAATGAAGTTCAATAGACCAGTATGATTGTTCGTAAGACTTAACCCTGGGTCTCTATCCATTGACTATCCAAAGTTATTACTTTTCTACATTAGTTACATTACTTTTAGTTTACTACTATAGAACTCACTTGGTTACGTTCTCTCAATAGTTAAACTATAATTGGATAGTTTTCAACACAAGTCCATGTGGGATCGATACTTGAATTCTAAAGGGCCACTTTACTACTTGTTGAGACCACGTATACTTGCGTGTGCACTGACAGTACAACGGTATCACCTAACCTGCACCATACGACTAGTATGGTGAGTCGTATGATGTCCAAAAGGTCCAGAACACTGAAAGTTTCTACAGATCATAACCTTGGGTTTTTCAGTCTCCTTTACTAGGTTAATTCTTCCTCAAATGATAGATAAGGTAGTACAAGCACGAATTATACCTCAGCATAACCATTCTAACCTTTAACTAGTTAGAAAGCAAAGATGAAAGGAAATCAACCTTTTTGTAACCATGTTAGAAAATTAAAATGTTGTCAAGAACAAATACCTTTCGTACGGATATCTAGACTAGAAAACAAATACAGATACTTGTACTTCATGTCCTCTTACGATTCCTAAGTAGCTTCTTCCACCTTGTGGTTTTTCCATAGAACCTTAACCGATGTTGTATCCTTGGTTCACAATAGACGAAACTATCGATCCAAGACTTAACCAAGATCATTTCATAAGACAGAGAATCCAAGATACCCAATCCTTCAAAAGAAATCATTTCATAAGACAGAATATCCAAGATACCCAATCCTTCAAAAAGAATAATCGATGAAGGATCACCTATACACTTTCTCAAAATAGAGACATGAAATACCAAATAAATGGAGTTCAAACTAGAAGAAAAATCTAATTCATTTGCAACATTACCAACTTTCCTCAAAACCATAGGACGACTAACATATTAGGGACTGATCTTCCCCTTTTTCCTAAACTACATTACTCCTTTCATAGGAGACACCTTTGGGAACACCCTATCCCCAACCTCAAAATCCAAGTACCTATGCCTTACATCTGCATAGGACTTTTGGCTACTTTGTCTAGCTTTATGCCTATCCAAAATCACATTTACTTTCTTTATAGCCTAATAAACCAAATTTGGGCCAAACATATCTACATCAGTAAGTTCAAACTACCCAGTTAGAGATCTACACCTCCTACCATATAATGCCTCAAAAGTGACCATCCCAATGTTAGAATGGTAGCTATTGTTGTAAGAAAACTCTTCAAGAGGCAGATGCTCAACCCAATTACAACCATAATCTATCAGATATGCACGAAGCATATCTTCTAATGCTTGAATAATCCTTTTTTCTTTCCCATCTGTTTGTGGGTGAAAAGCAGTACTCAGACTAATCTTTGTACCAAACCCTTTATGAAACGACTGCCAAAAGTGAGATGGAAACTACATACCATGATCATAGATAACTACCCATGCAGCTTTACAATCTCATAAAGATAAAAACCGCACATAATCCCCAGCCAAAAAGGTAGTCCTTACTGGAAAGAAGTGAGTCGACTTTGTAATCTTATCCATGTTGACCCAAACTAAATAAAATTAGTTTTGAGATCGAGGAAGATCGATAATGAAATAAATGTTGATCACTTCTCAATTCAATTTAGGAAGTTCAATTTCCTGATACAAGCCTCTAAGCTTCATGTTCTCAATTTTCATTTGTTGACACACCAAGCATTTGGCCACAATGTCAACAACATCTTTCTTTATACCATTCCACCAATACATATCTTTTATATCCTTTATGTCAAACAGGGTTGAACAATGTAGCACTATTTATGCTCCTCGACACATACCCTTTCTCCTAAACTATCGGTGTTAGGAAAACATAACCTCCCTTGATTCTACAAGGTACCATCACCACTAATCTAAAAAAAATTCCTTTTTCCCATCTACATCACTCTTGATTTTCATCATTATAGGATCTAGCATTTGCTTCTCCTTGACCGTTGAACCAAGAGATAACCAAACTACTTCCAACACCAACACACCACCATTCTCGAAGTCTAAAAGGTGAACTCTAAGATTAGCCAAGAGGCGAATATCCTTCACCAACTGTCATCTTTCTTTATCCATATGAGCTAAACTCCCTATGGACAATCTGCAAAGAGCATCAACACCAATATTAGCCTTACCTGTATGGTAGTGACAATTTATGTCATAGTCCCTGAGAAGCTCAAGCCATCTCTTCGGCATGAGGTTAAGCTCTTTCACAGTGAACTCATACTGCAGACTCTTATGATCTGAGAAGATGTCCACATGCACTCCATACATATAGTGCTTCCAGATTTTCAATGGAAACACCATAACTTACAATTCCATATCATGAGTAGGACAATTCCTCTCATACACCTTTAACCTCCTAAAAGCATAGACAATTACCTTAACATGCTGCAACAAAACACTGCCAAGCACTACTTGGCATGCATCACTATAAACCACAAACCCCTTATTGCTTGAAGGTAAAGTCTAAATTGGAGCCAAAGTTAGCTTATCCTTTAGCTTCTCGAAACTACCCTCACAAGCATCTGAACAAGAAAACTTTACCATCTTCTGTGTCAATTAAGTCAATGGGGAAGCTACCATTGGAAAACTCTTCACAAACCTCCTATAGTACCTAACTAAACCAAAGAAGCTCCAAATATCGGTTTGAGTTGTGGCTTTAGGCCAGTTTTTAACCATCACCACCTTTTGTCAATCTATCATGATCCCCCCACTAAAAATAATATGACCTAAAAAAGCAATAGCATTTAACCAGAATTTAGACTTTGAGAATTTAGCATATAACTGCTGCTCTTTCAATTTATGCAATACCACACGTAGGTAATTGGCATGATACACCTCACTCTTAGAGTACACCAAAATGTCATCAATGAAAATAATGACAAATAAATCCATAAACTGATAGAATGCGCTATTTATCAAATCCATTAATGTCGTTGGGGCATTAGTCAATCCAAATAACATAACCAACAATTCAAAGTGCCCATACCGGGTATGGAATTCCTTCTTAGGGATATCCACCTCCCTAATCTTAAGATGATGATACCTAAATTGAAGATCTATCATTGAAAAGAATTTGGCACCTTGCAACTGATCAAATAAGACATCTATTTTAGGAAGGGGATACTTGTTTTTAACTATCACCTTATTCAACTGCTAATAGTCAATACTCATCCAAAGGGGACCATCCTTATTACACATAAATACCACCGGTTCACCCCAAGGGACACACTAGGATCGATGAAGCCCTTATCCAAAAGATCCTTAGGTTGCTTTTGGAGTTTCTTCAACTCAGCTAGAGCCATTATATAAGGAGGAATAGATATTGGACGAGTGTCCAGAACCAAATCAATCCGAAAATCAATCTCCCTATTAAGATAAACACTATGAAGATTATCCAGAAAGACCTTAAGAAACTCATTCACCACTGGAACCGAATGTAAAGAAGGATATTCCGAGTTAAATTCTATTCAGTATCTACAGATTTCATATTCTCTATTCAGTACTCCATGCTTTACATGTATATTTAGATAATTTATTATTCCTATTCATGAAACCATGCATATCATCCTACATCATTTAGCATACCAGTATATTCAAATTACTGATTGCATACATTTTCTTACGCTATGATATATTATATCATAGGTTCTGACGTCCAGTTCTTAGACCGCACTGAGACATTTCAGACATCTCAGTATTAGCAGTGGTGAGTCCTCATATTTTGAGGAAGGAGTATTTCTATTACATGTTTTCAATTTAGTATTTAGTTGAAGTTTGTTGGGGCTTATCCCACCAACTTCCAATCATTAAGTTTAGAGGCTTTTAGATATTAGAGTCAATTATTTAGATTTTCTTTATCTTATCAGATTTAGATAGTCATTTCTTCTGATTCATAATTCAGTAGTTGTTTCAGATATTAAAACATTATGGCATATCTGTTATTCTTCCACAAGTATGATTATGTTATTCAGTGCTCACAGCAGGTACTAGCTCATAGGTTAGCTTGTGGTCCCTCAGTACTCTAAACACTGTGTGATGCCCAGGGTGTACTCTCAAGGCATTACACCAACTGGACAATTTCTAAGTATATAGTCTGGATGACCATATTTGAAGTACCTATCCCTCCTCTCATCACACAAACCATGATATAACTAACTAAAAAACCTTCAAGGAGGACATGATGAAGCTGACTGAGCCCTACTAGTGTGAGATTAGGCACCCTATGCCATGAAGTTATCGCCACCCTTCCAACGTTTGTCACCCAACTATTTTGGGTAAGGAACACTAGCTGTGGAGAAAGAACCATAACTCCCCCAATTTTTCTTTGGCCACTTACCACCATTCTGGCCACTTTGTTTCTTGCCACCTGCTCAAAGAACCTAAACCTTTTACCCTGCCTATCCCTTACCTCAACCTGCTTTCTCTTTTTATCCTCTACCTCTTACATATGAATAACAAACTTAGAGATATCCATGTTCCTGATCAACAATGCAGTCTTGGTTTCAAGGATTAACTCACGAGATAGTCCTGAAAAAACATTCTTATCCTGGACCATATATCCGATAACAATTCTAGAGGATACCTAGACAACTAGTGAAACTTCAAGGCATACTCCTTGACTGACATCTTCCCATATTTCAGAGTATGAAATTCCTTCACTTTTGCTTCCCTTAACTCCTCAGTAAAGAAGCGTCTAGAAAAGAATTAGAGAAAGTCTCCTACAGAGATGACTCACCAACTCACCCCTTTCTTGATCCCATTCCTCGTACCATTGGTACGCCACATCTTTTAGCTGAGAATTAATAAAATTCACCCTTCCATATTCATAGCCTGTATGACCCTGAAGATCTTTTCCATATTATGTAGAAAACCTTGAGGATCCTCCTCTACCTTAACACTTGTAAAAGGTAAAGGACTTAACCTTATAAACTAGCCAACACTTATGGCCTCAGAATATGGAACAGCAGATGCACCACGCTCATTCTAAGAAGCTATCAACAGAGAAATCATATGAATCGACTGATGAAAATTTGCATCATTCATGTTTACATGAGAAGGATTAGATAGAACTGGAACTCTAAAAATACCAGGGAATGGACTCCTAGACCGTGCATGGATTGCTTGAGTAAAGCATGTCTATCAATACTATCCCCAGTTGGGATTGAGTAGATTTTCTGAACATTAGCTCATCGAGGCATGATCTGAAAGCTGAATAGATAGGAATTAATGAAGATTCCTTGACTTAGAATCCAAGCTTGAAAATAGAACAAAAAGAAAGAGAAATATTTCTAAATGTCTTATGGCCTGTCAATTATGAGTGTGGCACACTACACTACCTTAAAATAGACTCTACATAACATAGATTTATGGACTTCTAATAGACCATGAACCTAAAGCTCTAATACCAACTTGACATGACTCAAATCGAGGCCTTGTCATAATTGGCATCCCAAGTCTAACTAGGTATGGGAACCACCCCCATTGCCCAAAAAATCTACCAAACCTAAACACTGAGTCCGATAGATTCTCAACATACAACAAGGTAGCATTTTGTACAATTCCAAACTCTTGAAAAGGTCCATAACCATGACCAACCCAAGAAAGTCCAACTACGTAATACCCAACTAATAACCATACAAAAATCAATAAAATAACCAAGTTTGAGTTCATTAAATAATAGGATGGAATAATCATAAATACAATTATTTGGTATCTGCCCTAATACCAATGCAAATAGTAAGGCTACAACAGTACAAACGCCACCCATACTAACCTATAGTAGCGCTACAACGCCTCTAACTAAATGTAAAACAATATTTGGTTGGGACATGCCCCCAACCATAGCCAAAACCAAAATGAATAAAATGATCAAAGTATGTACAGACATCCATGATATGAAATGAAGCCTTCTTGAGTATGGAAGCTCACCGCTTCAACCCAAAAACTGATCCTGATTCCAATTACTAAGTAGGAGGAGTAGAATAGTTGGTCCTGCATTGCATGGTGATACAGCTGCCTAAAGAAAGGTTAGTAGGTGAATGGTAGCATACACTCAAGATAAGGATAAAATAATTCAAACCTTTAAATCCAAGTAAACTAACCATATGCATTCACAACTATACATACATATATATATATATAACCATACTGAGAAAGGGGACTGGGTTTAGCATGCCTTTAAAACCATTAACCTAGGTACATGTAGCTTAACCATCCTAGAACCACCCATTGGCTATATGGGCTTAGTGTAACCTCCTGAATAGCCCTCGATGCATGTAGCTACACGAATAGGAGATACCATAGGAGTAGGGGATCTCAAGGACCCTTCTCTCTCCATGATATATATATACAAGTATACTTAGGGGATTCCCGTGTATCTTGTAAGTTTCATATATGGTCGCTATGACCAATGCTCATGTTAGCAAATATGAAATTCAAGTGTCCGTATATTAGACTCACACCTTCACGGTTAGCTATCACACCCTACCATTATTGGCTAATTAAAACCATTACCAAAAATCCAAACCACTATTCCATTTATTATTAACCAAGGCTATAAGTAGTGGTATCGTCATACCATCTATAGCTTGTAAGAAATGTCCTTAGCCAACCTTTTAAAGAAGCAAAGGGATTCCCATTTACCTATAGATTACATTATTATTAAGTTTACTTGGTGGAATACCATGTACCCCAGAAGATATTTGTTATCAAGTTTGCTTGGGGGTTTACCTTCTACACCAGAAGACCTATAATTAGACCAACCATAACCACAAAGACCTTACTATTTAACTATTCCAAACCATCTTAACTATTTAGGGTTCTATTACCAATTTATACCATGAAATAGTTCTGTTAAAAGTCCAACAATGTAGTAAAAGGATTCTCGTAGGTATTTTATCAAACACATTGGGCGCATAGTGTTTTCAAAACCAATACCATGTATCAATTAACAATTCTCATGCAACCAAACGTCCAGAACACCGTTAAAACATGTAAATGCATAATTAAAACATGGAAAAACCATAACCAAGCATGTTTTATCAAAATCACTAACATATATTTGAAAACCCAAAACCACACAACAATTATACCATGAAAACACTTCATTAAACATGCCTTTAGTTGGAATTAACAAATAGGGAGGAGTAACATGCCTTTGATTAAGAAGATAACAGAGAGAAATCACCCTTGTAAGCCCCAAATTGATCCTATTAATGAAACCCTAGCCTTCCTTGACTTAAGAGCCTTGAGAGAATTTGAGAGTGTTTTAAGAGAGTTTGAGTGAATTAAAATAGGTTAAGTAATGTCCCAAGAGTGCTATAAGTCATAGGGACTTAAGAGGTTAAGAGGGGAAATGTGATGTGGCAATGAAAGACCACATTTTTTATGCTTAAAACCATGAATTTATGCATAAACTTAGGATATTTGTTTAGATATGATGCATTTTTGTTTAAATTGTAGGTAAAATAGGTCTAATATAGGGTTTGACTTAAAAGGGAAGGAAAATACTTGAAAAGGCCAAAAATGATCAAGATACGAAGCAACTCATGATTTATATACTCAA